>NC_080183.1:13922414-14210326 GCF_950295315.1 Erinaceus europaeus | reverse complement strand
AAGCCTCAGGCATGACAGTCTCTTTGCATAAAGATTATGCTATTTACCTCACCCCAATAATATATATATATATAGTATATATATATATAAAAGAATAAAATGACCAGCATTATGGCACGAGTTTATTCTGCAGCACCAGATTTTTTTTTTCCTCCAGGGTTATTGCTGGGCTCGATGCCTGCACCATGAATCCACCGCTCCTGGAGGCCATTTCTCCCCCTTTTGTTGCCCTTGTTGTTGTAGCCTCCTTGTGGTTATTATTATTGCCATTGTTGAGGTTGTTCGTTGTTGGATAGGACAGAGAGAAATGGAGAGAGGAGGGGAAGACAGAGAGGGGGAGAGAAAGACAGACACCTGCAGACCCGCTTCACTGTCTGTGAAGCGACTCCCCTGCAGGTGGGGAGCCGGGGGCTCGAACCGGGATCCTTACACTGGTCCTTACGCTTTGTACCACATGCGCTTAACCCACTGCGCCACTGGCGGACCCCCAGCACCGGATTTTTAAAAATCTCCATGGCGACTCACTCACTCTCTCTCCATACACCTCTCTATGCAGAGTGTCTGAGAGGTAACAGTGAACTGAGAAGCATGATTAATTTGCCACAGCAGCAGGTTTGAGCTCTATCGGAAATGGTTTTGCAGCTTTGATTGCAACCCAGTTCATCCATTTCTCAGCATTCTCTTAGAAAAGTTTCTTTTTTTTTTAATATTTCTTTATTTATTTTCCCTTTTGTTGTCCTTATTGTTTTACTGTTGTTGTCATTATTACTGTTGTTGCTGATGATGGGCTTGTTGTTGGATAGGACAGAGAGAAATGGAGAGAGGAGGGGAGACAGAGGGGGAGAGAAAGATACATACCTGCAAACCTGCTTCATTGCCTGTAAAGGGAACCCGTGTAGGTGGGGAGCTGGGGGCTGGGACCAGGACTTTGCGCCACCTGTGCTTAACCCGCTGCACTACTGCCCAACTCCCTTAGAGAAGTTTCTTAACCTTCTGCAGACCCAGATTCCACTTAAATACGGGTGGAATGAAACCTGCCTTGCAGCACCTCTGTCGAAGCCAGAGGTAAATACCCATCATGCACTGGCACAGAGCACGTGCTCCAGGAATGCTGGCTAGAGATGTTGGGTGCAGAAGAGGCCGGCCACCGAAACACCACCCCTCCCTCTCGCCTCCTGTATCCACTGGCACTATCGCCTGATAAACATCACTCACCAGTGTCCAGTCCTGGCCTTGCGTTTGAGTCTCTATGAGGACCTGGCCTTGGGTGAGCTGGGTTCTCAGGGTGAATTAAAGTGTGTTGACAGTGCTTCCCCACCCCCTAGCCCCAGGCCTGTTCTCCACTTGTTCTGAGACCCCTGTGGGCTGCCTCACTCTGGGTCCCATGCCCTTTGGCTTCCAGTTGGGATTTGTCAAGGAGGCGCTGGAACAAGATCTGGGTGTTTCTTTCCCCCTTTCTACAAAGTAGCACCTGTGGAGCAGCCCCCTCCCCTGGCGCCCTGGGCCCCAGCTCTCCCCACCCTGTGCTTTCACCTGCTAATGAAAGCGGCCCTTTCATTAAAAGCTATCTTCAGATAAACCCTTTGAGGGTACCATCTGCTTCCTGCCAGCACCAGGATCAAAACAACGGGGGGGGGGGGGGTGGCTTTCTCTTTGTGATTTCCAAGGAAGGGGGAGGAGGAGGGGAAGAAGGAGGAGGAGGTGGAAGAGGAGAAGGAGGGAGGAGGAAGAGGAGGAGGATCACCCACCACCTGGCAGAGGAAGTGGCTTTTCTTCCTGATGGAACTCACTGTCTCATGGAGCCTTTTCACCCAGAAACGATCCCCCTAGCCCACAGTAGAGATGGGGCCTGGGGGCAGATGCTGGCTCATGAGTCATGAAGATTAATAAACATTGAAAGTAGGTGCGAACGCAAAGTGCTGCAGAGACACTGAGAAACTAGGATCCTGCGTGACATTATCCAATACCAAACCAAATCCTGTCTGAGTCCTTTAGTCTCCAAGTCAGCCCTCCCCCCTCCCTCTCTCCCTCCCTCCCTGTGCAAAACAGGACACAGCGCAAGCCAAATGCTTCCTGCATCTGAAAAAGTACATCCAGAGACAAATTCCTAAACATTTTTAAAGAAGCAAAGACAAATGTTGTTTGACATGCTGGGTTATTGCATCCCCCGAGAAACTATCACTGTCAAAGCAAAGCAATTCCTGGGGCCGAGTAATTAATAATACTAAGAGCACACAGTTCTCTTTCCAGTGCCGCCCTCACCCTAACCCACAACACGGTGCCAGATGACAGCCTGTGTTCACCTACAAAGCCAGCCAGCACTCCATTCTCTTCCTGCTGCAAATAAGACCTGTGGGTGTTACAGACCAATGTTCGGCTCAACTTGGGCACAGCAGAAAGAAAACATAACCACACAGTGATTTGTAGTCCAGACACAGCTGAATCCACATTCTCCTTCCACTTCATGAAACACTGACTTTTCTTTTCCTCTGCTTAAATTACCTCCTTGCTGAAGAAGGATGAAAGATTCAGCCTTACCCAATAACATATAGTTCACTTGTTCAGGAAGAAAATTAGTTGACAGGGAACAGTTCTTGTATGGAACATTCATAAAATAACACATTAAGACAGACTGTGGTTTCTCAACAATTAATTGCCAGGCAATTCGACTGATGTACCTGGTTATTTCCCCAGTGCAAATTTGAACCGCTCTAAATTTCGTACGCTTTGGGCCAGATGGCTACACCTGACATTCTGCAAACAATGCTGGCCACAGAGACTGGAAGGTGGCAAACGGGTCACCAAGAGTGGTTGGCAGAGCCATCTGGCTTGCTGCCTGCCCCAGCTTACCAGTCGAGTCGGCAACAGAAGCCCTGCCACTCATATGCTCCTCTGCGCTGAGGAGCTGCAGGTCTGTGTACGAGGGGCCCAGGCTGGGGCTGCTGGTGTCTTCAGAATGGGTGGTCCAGCTGCTCTCAGAGGCCAGGGGGCATCTCCCCAGGGAGTCGAAGGAGGGGCACGTCCAACAGGGCATGGTCAGTGGAAGGGCTGGGGACAGATCAAAGCCAAAGACACACAGCATAAACAGTTGCACTCTGTTGCTCTTTGTTGCTTAATTTTCTCTGCTGCTACTCAGCAGCCTCGTAAGGCAAATAAGTACAGAAAGTGTCACTCATGACACTGTGAGAAAAACGGATCAGCTGGGCAGAGGGACACAGCATAATGGTTATGCAAACAGACTCTCATGCCTGAGGCTCCAAAGTCCCAGATTTAATACCCCCCATACCATAAACCAGGGCTGAGCAGTGCTCTGGTTAAAAAAAAAAAACAAACTTAGACCCCATGATGAATCTGTATCAAATAACAGTAATGAACTAGTCTTAAATGGCCCACAAATCAAATAGAATTTTACTGAAAAATACGAGTAGCTTGGGGGGGGGGGTTATTTGTAATTCTAAACTTTCAAATGCTCATACTTTCACCTGTTCTTTTAGATTCCCTCCACTTTTAGTAGCACAACAATCTCAGGAAAGTCTACCAGTTTATACAGCAAGATTAGAACTGAACCAGATGGAGGGACAAGACAGGTGCGTATATGTATTCACATGCCAATGCGATAACGCTTTTGCTTGCTTTGTAAGTGAAACCAAATGCCCTAAGACTGGATTTGGAAGTGATTTGAGATGACTGTGGGCAAAAGGAAGGTCAGAGACTGAAGAATCAGGTGAGATTTTTATCCTGGAGATTGGTATGTGAGGCCTGGAAAGGAAGAGGGAGAGTTTCAGAGAATCAGACCGAGCCCACCCACTACCACCCCACCACCACATCCCCGAGGGCAGACTCGAGAACGGTCCGGTTCCCGCAGTGGGAAAAAAGGAGGCAGGAATAAGACCCGGTACCACTCACCTCCTCCCAGGCTGGGAAGAGAGGGAGGAAAAGTCATGAGAGCTGGGAACATTCAGATTTCAGAATTCCAGCCTGTCCCCTCACCCTCACAAATATAAAAATCACCACAACCTGAAAGGTACTGATTGAATGTGACTAGTATTTCCCTACTGGGAAATATGAGGTTCGGGGGCCAGGTGGTGGCGCACCTGGTTAAGCACACGGATAACCAAGCACAAGGACACAGGTTCAGGCCCCCACTCCCACCTGCACAAGCGGTGAAGCAGGTTGGCAGGTGTCTATCTTTCTCTCCCCCTCTTTGTATCTTCCCATTCTCTCTCTCTCTCTCATTTTTCCTGCCTTCAGGGTTTTATCTCTGAGGTTCTATGCTTGCACTTCAAATCCTCTGCTCCTGGAGGCTATTTTCCGCATTTTGTTGCCCTTGTTGTTACTGTTATTGTTGCCATTGCTGTTGTTGTTGTTGGATAGGACAGAGAGAAACTGAGAGGGGAGGGGACAACAGAGAGCAGGAGAGAAAGATAGACACCTTCAACAAGAGCAACAAAAGGAAAAAAATGGCCTCCAGGAGCAGTGGATTCATGGTGCAGGCACCGAGTCACAGAGATAACCCTGGAGGCGAAAAAGAAAAAGAAAGAGAAAGAAAGAAAGAAAGAAAGAAAGAAAGAAAGAAAGAAAGAAAGAAAGAAAGACAGACAGACAGCTGCAGACCTGCTTCACTGCTTGAGAAACAACCCCCTGCAGTTGGGGAGCTGGAGGCTCGAACCGTGATCCTTACACTAGTCCTTGCTCTTTGCGCCACGTGTGATTAACTTGCTGCACTGCCGCCTGACTCCCATCCTCTCAATTTCTCTGTCTTATCTAATAAAATGTAAAAAAAAAAAAAAAAAAAAGGAAAAAAGGGCCGCCAGAAGCAGCAGATTCCTAGTACTGTCACTGAGCCCCAGGGTCTGGAGGTAAAAAAAAAAAAAAGAAGAAGAAGAAGAATTATGAGGGTTTGAATGGTAGTGACAACATTCTATTTATTAAATTGGGTGGTGATGAGTTTTATAACTTGCTTTATTATAATTTGCTCTACTATAATTTATTATAACTTCCTTTCCTATAATTTGATATACATTTTAAAGATGACACTGTGTTCATGTTAATAAAACTTATTAGAATCATATATCAAAAGACTGGTGATTCAGAAAGAAAGCGATTTCGATTGTTGGGATGGTCACATGGGTTCTTGTTGGTTAGAGAAGGCTCCAAATGTGCCTCTGGGAGAACAGCAAGGTTCCTGCATGTCAGGCTGGTCTACGGCACTTCGTTTATTTATCAGCTCAGGAGTTACGGCTGGATCACTTCATTTCCACTTGGAATTGAATGTCTGCAGGCACAAGATCAGTTGAATGGGGAGAGGAGTTTGGAGCCTGGAGCCTGGCACTGCTCTTCTCTGAGAGCCCAGAGAAAGCTGGCGAGACAGTACATGCCTCACAACCCTAGCCAACTAGCAGAGAATAAGGAAGAGAAAATTGGCCTCCCATCCATTGCTATGAGGTTGTGCGCGGTGACTTGGGATCCAGAATGCCTGGTTCATATCCTGACCCAGCCCTGTAGCCAAGGACAGGAGACTTCATTTGTCTGTTCTCTGTTTTCACCTGTAAAATGAGGCCAGAAATGGTACCCACCTCAGAAAGGGATTAGACTGATACTGATAATAACTTACAAAAGCACTAGAGGGGGTAGGGATTGGGGGTTGGGGAGACAGTGGAGCACCTGGTTAAGCACCCACATTACAGTGCGCAAGGACCCAGGTTCAAGTCAGGTTCCCACTGCAGTGAGCGAAACTCCCGTGCTTTTCTCTATCTGTGTTACTTGGAAGAAGGTACCCTGAAGCAGAGAAGGGGCAATAACAACCAAAAAAAAAAAAAAAAAGAGAGAAAAATCATTCCTGAGGGGCCAGGTAATGGCTCACATGTTACCAGGCACAAGGACCGGGGTTCAAGCCTCCCAGTTCCCACTTTCAGAGGGGGAAGCTTCACAAGCAGTGAAGCCATGCTGCTGGGGTCTCTCCTCTGTCTCTCTTATCCTCGATCCAAAAACCTCTATGCAGGCACTGAGCCCAAGGGATAACCCTGATTGTAAAAATAAATAATTCCTGACTACATCACCTAATGAGGTAGATTCTGAAAAGGTCATTCATTACATTTTAAAGCAGAGAACAACTCAAAGTATTGAATAAAACAAGACCTCGTCTGTTGAATGACACACATCCATCCATATGCATGCCAAACGAAGAGGGGCTTGTCTCCAGCTTCACCAAACGGCTGATCTTACTCCAACCCTACACACCACTCACCAGAATGAAAAACACAGTAGAAATTAAATGCCCATGAAATAAGTCAGAAACAGAAGGATGAATATGGGATGATCTCACTCATAGGCAGAAGTTGAAAAATAAGATCAGAAGAGAAAACACTTAAGCAGAACCTGGTTGGTGTATTGCACCAAAGTAAAAGACTCTGGGGTGGGGGGGGAGGAGAGTACAGGTCCTGGAAAAGGATGACAGAGGACCTAGTGGGGGTTGTATTGTTATGTGGAAAACTGAGAAGTGTTATACATGCACAAACTATTGTATTCACCATCAAATGTAAAGCATTAATCCCCCAATAAAGAGGGGAGGGGAGAAAAGAAAAGAAATGCTGGCTACTCTCCTCTGAGATTAAGTCTCTCAACTGTCTCTTCAGCCTACTTCTGAGATAGCTGACATCATCTCTGGTCCTTCCCCCAAACAATGGTTCTTTCTCTGGTCCCAGATAATCAGCTTCCCCAGACACAATGGGAAGGCCTTTGCCCAAGCTTTTCGAAAGACATTTGAACCTCAAGCGAACAGTTGGTTGTGGCTTGCCTGGAGAGTGGGGGCAAATGTTCCAGAAATAAAAGGGTTTTTCTTTTTAGTGTTTGTAATTATGCACATGCTGCTGTATCTGCATAATGGGTCCAGTTCAGCCTTGGCCTACCCACAGAACGGCAGGGCGTAACTCAGGCTGACAGGAAGCCTCCTGTGGATTACAGGGCCTTTAATCATTCTTCTTCTTTTCCTTCTTTCTCCTTCTCCTTCTTTTTCTTTTTCCATTTGGAGGATGAGCATTCACTGTTTTCCCGGGCAGTTTATCTGCATGTATTTGTGAACACGTTCTAAGTAGATACTCACTTGTGAGACGCATTCATACATAACACCTGGCTTTGTTTTGAGAAATCTTTATAAAGGTTTTATTTTTTTAATTTTTTAAATGAGATCTTTTATTTATTTTTTTATTAGATAGAAACAGAGAAGTTTAGAGGAGAAGAGGAGAGTGAAAGGGAGAGAGACAGAGACACCTGCAGCCCTGCTTCACCACTCATGAAGCTTTCTCCCTGCAGGTGGGGACCAGGGGCCTGGACCTGGGTCCTTGTGCACTGTAATGTGTACACTTAATCAGATGTGCCACCAGCACCTGGCCCCTCTTTATAAAGGTTTTAGATCGCAGGTGAGCTGAGCTGAGCTGAGCAGTTCAAGCCTTCAGTCCCCCTGCAGGGGGAAGCTTGAAGAGTGGTAAAGCAGTACTGCAGGTCTCTCTCTCTCTCCCCTGTTCCTATCAAAAGGAAAATAAAAAGGGCAGGGGTGTGGCCATCAGGAGAAGCAGTGGATTTGTCTTGCAGGCACTGAGCCCCAGAGAGAATCCTGGTGGCGATAAAAAAAATAATAAAGGGAGCCAGGCAGTGGCGCAGCGGGTTAAGCGTAAGGATCCCAGTTCGAGCCCCCGGTTTGAGCCACTGGTTCAAGCCTCCGGCTCCCCACCTACAGGGAGGTTGCTTCCCGGGTGGTGAAGCAGGTCTGCAGGTGTCTGTCTTTTTCTCCCCCTCTCTGTCTTCCCCTCCTCTCTTGATTTCTCTCTGTCCTATCCAACAACAACGACATCAATAATAACTACAACAACAAAACAACAAGGGCAAAAAAAGGGAATAAATAAATAAATATATTTAAACACTTTTTTAAAAAGTTGGCTCAGTTCATGACTTAGCAGGATGACTGTAGATTTAATTCAAGATTCAGCAAACAAGCTTTCGATTCAGTTTCTTGAGCTTTTTTTTTTCACTAGGGAAGCTAGAATGGTTAAAGGAGAGGACTGCCGAAGATGCCCAGAACAGGCCCCCTCCTGACAGCTCATCTTGGCACGTGGGTGTGACAAGTTAATGTCAACTGAGGCCCTCCAGGTACAGGAGAACTTTCTACCACTGCTTCAACTACTTAGAGCAAGTCCTACCCATATTCAGGATTCTGACCAGAAGTAATCTCTCTGTCAAAGAGTCTACATGCAGAGCCAACAGTACGACGATAAAGATCTCAGATGAGTCAGCCTCTCCTCTCTTTTAAAAGAGACTCCCACCATTCCTTTGCTCAGGAGAAATACTCTCCTCCTTTTTCATTCCCCTTCCCCTGTGTTTATGCTAGAATATACCTGTTTATACCCGTGAAGATTTTTCCACAGATATATAATTACATTTATTTTTATCTCATTCTAATCTGTCTGGTGATAATTGGACTGTTTGACCAATGTGAGAAGGAGGGGTGTTCATCTCTTTCTTCCTTTCTCTCTCCTCCCTTGGTGCCTTTAGACAGGAGATGAGAGCAACTCCCTTGTGGCTGAGATTCTAATAAAATCTAAAGAGAGTAATTGTCACACTGAGGAGACAGTATAATGATTATGCAAAAAGACTTTCATATCTGAGGTTTTGGGGTCCCAAATTCAGTTCCCAGCAGTACTCTGACTTCTCCCTCTGTTTTCTATTTCTCTCTGTATATCTCCCATTAAAATAAGTAAAGGGGAGGGGGTCCTGGGTGGTGTGGATCCAGTTAAGGACACATATCACTATGTGTAATAATGACCGAGGTTCAAGGCTCTGAGAGTAACCTCACAAGCAGTGAAGCAGCTCTGTAAATATCTATCTCCCTCCCTCTCTCTGTCCCTTTCCCCTCTCAATTTCTCTCTGTCCTAATAATAATAATATAGAATTTTAAAAAAAAAAAAAAAAAAAAAGGAAAAAGTGGCCTACAGGAGTGGTGGTTTTATAGTGCTAGCACTGAGCCCCAGTGATAACTCTGGTGGCAAGAAAAATTTATTTATTTATTTTAATTTTTGCTGAGCACACTTTTTTTTATTTCCCTCCAGGGTTATTGCTGGGGCTCGGTGCCCACACTATGAATCCACTGCTCCTGGAGGCCATTTTTTCCCCATGTTGTTGCCCTTATTGTTATTCTTGTTGCTGCTGCTATTGTTGTTGCTGGATAGGACAGAGAGAAATGGAGAGAGGAAGGGAAGACAGAGGGGGGAGAGAAAGACAGACACCTGCTGACCTGCTTCACTGCTTTTGAAGTGACGCCCCTGCAGGTGGGGAGCCGGGATCTTTATGCCAGTCTCTGTGCTTCCTGCCACACGAGCTTAACCCGCTGCACTACTGCCCTGCCTCACTGCTGACTTTTATGACGCAGGCCGTTCTTACAGCTGTCTGGTGACGTCTCGTTGCTGTTTTGATTTATATCCCCCTGATAACAAGTGACAGTAGCATTTTATGTGCCTGTTGAATATATGTATGTTTTCTTTGGTAATTATTTGGCTTTTGTTGTTAAGTTCTGTGAGTTTTTAATACATCTTGAATCACAGCCCTTGTCTAATGTGCATTGTGAGATTTTTTTTTTCCTCCCATATAATAGGATGCTATTTATTTGCTGGCTGTACAGAGAAAGTGTTTTGGCTTAATCCCACTTGTTTTTTCCTACTTTTGTTTCCCTTATCACTGGAGTCAATTAACTAAAAACATTCCTGCTGTCAAGATCATGGCGTGTTTTGCCTACATTTTCTTCAATATATCTCATGGCTTCAGCTCTAACACCCAAGTCTTTAATCCATTTGGAGTCAACTTTGTGCACAGTGAGAGACAGTGACCCAGTTCCATTCTTTTCCATATGGCTATCTCATTTTCCCAAGACTATTTATTGAAGAGGGTTATTTATTTATTTTATTTATTTTCCCTTTTGTTGCCCTTGTTTTTATTGTTGTTGTAGTTATTGTTGTTGTTGATGTCATCATTGTTGGATAGGACAGAGAGAAATGGAGAGAAGAGGGGAAGACAGAGAAGGGGAGAGAAAGGTAGATACCTGCAGACCTGCTTTACTGCTTGTGAAGTGACTCCCCTGAAAGTGGGGAGCCAGGGGCTGGAACCGGGATCCTTACGCAGGTCCTTGTGCTTTGTGCCACATGCGCTTAACCGCCTGACCCTATATTGAAGAGATCTTTTCTCCAATCTCTGTCCTTGCTTTTTTCGGCATACATTAACTGACCACATGTTGGGTTGTCAGAAAAGTCATGACACATTTTGCCTATGCGTCACGACTTTTCTGACAACCTAGTAGGTGAGGGTTTATTTCACGGCTCTCCATTCTAGCTCACTGAGTCTGTTTTTGTGTCAACACCATACTGTTTTGAGTACTGCCACTCTATCACAGTATAGCTTGAAGTAGAGAAGCAAGATACTTCCACACTTGTTATTTTTATTCAGTGTTGCAGTTCAAACTCATTGTGCCCTCGGTATCATCTCTTCTGCTTCCTTAAGGAATGCCGTTGGAATTTTGATAGGGATTGCACTGAATCTGTATGATGCTTTGGGTAGATTGGTCATTTTAACAATGCTAATTCTTCCAATTCAAGAGCATGGACTAGCTCCTCATGCTCTTGTGTCTTCTTGCATTTTTTTTTTTAAATAGATATCTATTTTTTTTTCCTGAGGGAAATTAAGTAGATAAGTAGATAACTTTTTCCCAGATCAACGACAAAGGCACTTATTCACTTATTCCAGATGAAAGGTTGTTCCCTGGATGGAGTCAAACATTTATTTCTGGAGTGTTTTGCTCAACAGCTGCTGCTCTCGGTGATCCACTCACCTCCATGCACAATAAAAGAAACAGTCGGGTCACCAGGGGAGATGGGGCCTAACAGCTCCTTGGTTTCAGTAAGTTTCCCAGAGAAGCTTCTGACATTTAAATGGAACAAAAATAAGATATTTACCACTCATGGCAGAAGCTTTGTCTCTAACTCCACTGCCTTCATAGCCCTCTTGCATTCTAATTGAGGCAGAGTACAGTCACTTTCCGGGCTGAATTCCAATGCCCCCATGAATTTTTTTTCTCTATCTCCTTAGGTGGTATAACCTAAAAGTAAACTTCTTTTTTTATTTATTTTTTATTTTTTCCCTTTTTGTTGCCCTTGTTTTTTATCGTCGTTGTTATTATTGTTGCTGTTGTTGATGTCTATAGCCCAGACCTAAATCCAAACCCTTATCAGCCCCTCCCCCCATCCCTTCATCCTACCTGCTTCTTTGTGAGGTGGTGGTGTGCTGGTCCAGGGTGTGTCCTCTTCAAACTGAACCCAGCTGCTGATGGCTGAAGCTAGGTCGTCGGGCTGAGGCTGCTCAGGGCTCCCTGGGGGGGAGGCTGTTTGAGAGATGAGGCCCATCTTCTCCGAAGAGTCATCCTGCTCTGAGTGGGAGAGGTCCTGAGAGCCTCCATCCACCCCGGGGGGCTCCCCAGAGGAAGTCTCAGACTGGTCTGAAGAGGACGCAAGTCCTGGGAGAGGGTCTTCTGCGCCCCCTGAAACAGACACCAGACACCGTCAAATCAGGGGAGAAAGCCCGGCCACTTAGAATTCTCTCAGGGAGGCAAAAAGGAAGGAAAAAAGGACAGACAAGAGGGCTCACTATTACAACTGGGAGGGTAACAAAACAGTCATGGCCAGCTGCCTCTGTTAAGGAAAGTTTTCCTACTTGTGTGTGAAAACCACAACCCCACTGTGTCCAGTCAAGACCCGGTCAGCTGACACAGGGAGTCACGTTCACTATTCTTATTCCAGGATCAACTGCAGTGTGTGGGGTCACAAAGAAAAAAATGCCAACAGGGACCAAGGAGGATCTAACTGAATCCACTGGGGCATGTGAAAGGTGGTGGGAGCTGCGGAGGATGTGGTGGAACAGAAAAATTTCTGTCTGGATTAAAGACATTCAAGTTTACCTTTCCAACTTGACACAAAGGCACACCTGGCCAGGCACATGTTACTGTGTGCAAGGACCGGGGTTCAAGCTTCCCCACTGCCACTCCTGCAGGTTGAATGCATCCCTCTCTATCTGCTCCTCCCCCCGCATCCTATCAAATGATAGAAAGAAGAAAGGAATGAGAGAGAGAAAGGAAGGAAGGAAGGAAGGAAGGAAGGAAGGAAGGAAGGAAGGAAGGAAGGAAGGAAAGAAAAGGAAAGAAAGGAAAAGAAAAGAAATGAAAAGAAAAAAATGGCTTCCAGGAGCACTGGATTCATAGAGCTAGAACCAAGTCCCAGGCTAACCCTGGTGGCAATTAAAAAAGAAAAGGAAAAAAAAAATCATGAGATCAGGAAATGGTACAGTGGAGAGAAAGGGGTTCTTTTCAACATGTGTTTGATCGGACAGAGTGATGCTCTGGTTCTTTCTCCATTTCATTCTTTCTCTCTGTTTGGACTAGCCACATTTCATTTCAGGGACTCAGCAGCTCACAGAGGCTACACTGGACAGCACACCTGGGAACTGGCACTGGACAGATGCTGTGAAAGGAGTGGGCTGGTTTCAGCTGACAGTGGTAGCTGCAGCAGAACAGAACCAGCTGACACGTCTCCGCAGCTGTTTTCTGTATCTGCCCTTGATGTTTCCCCCTGACCATCCATTCCCTAGATGGCAATTTAACCATCATTATCCTGGCCAATAATTCCTGGGCTCTTCCTATGTGCCAAGCACTGTTCTAAACATCTGTTCATTCATTTATACAACTCAGGTTTGTATAAAGCGCATCATTTTCTGAAATTGCATTTTCATGGCATACCTCATTTGATTCCACAGTCAATTTAGCTGAGTAGAGAGCATCTATTAATCTAATTCTTTGGTGGCCAGGAGACAAGTCACATGGCATAGTGATTATCACTACTGCACAGAGGGGTTAACTAAATTATACACCCAAGGGCACATCATAATTCCTTGATGAAGGCAGGATTTAAGCCCAAACAATTTGGCTTATTATGCTGTCACTGTACACTTGTGTTCATAGCCCAAACATGGAAGCAATCCAGATGCTCACTGACAGATGAATAGCTAAGAGAGCTGAGGAGTATATATACCCACCGAACAGAATATTAGTTGGCTATTTAAAAGGATGAAATCATCTTCTTTTCCCTAAGGTGGAACTTGAAGAAATCATGTTAAGGGGACGGGGCAGTGGCACATGTGGTTAAGTGCACATAGAAGCACAAAGACCCGTGTAAGGATTTGGGTTCGAGCCCCCAGCTCCCTACCTGCAGGGGGGACACTTTGCAAGCAGTGAAACAGGTCTGCATGTGTCTATCTTTCCTCCTCCCTCTTTATCTCTTCCTCCTCTCTCAATTTCTCTCTGTCCTAGTGAAAACAATGGGGGGAAAATGGCCGCTGGGAGCAGTGGATTTGTAGTGCTGTTTTTTAGCCCCAGCAATAACCACGGAGGCAGAAGGAAAAGAAAAGAAACGCAAAAAGAAATCATGTTAATGAAATCAGCGAAAGGGGGAAGGATGACTAGCAGATGATCTCACTTCTTTTTTTTTTTAATATTTATTTATTTATTCCCTTTTGTTGCCCTTGTTGTTTTTATTGTTGGAGAAAAGAGGGGAAGACAGAGAGGGGGAGAGAAAGATAGACACCTACAGACCTGCTTCACTGCCTAAGAAGTGACTCCCCTCCCTGCGAGTGGGAAGCCGGGGGCTCGAACCAGGATCCTTAAGCCACGTGCGCTTAACCTACTGCGCTACCGCTGGACTCCCGATGATCTCACTTCTGAATGAGACTGAAGAAGCAAGGAGGGAAAGGCAAAATGCAGGGTGAGCCTTGGACTAGATGTGAGTGATGAAAGGAAGACCAAAAACACAAGCGAGCTAGTGAGAGGGGCTCACAGGTACTGGGGGCCCAAGGCACAGTGGTAGAGGAGGACCCTGGTGATGGTGGGAGGGTGTGCAGACACCTGCCACGGAAGCATGAGAAAGTGTACCCATGTGACGACAACTGTCTTGTAAATCATTATTTTCCTAACGAAAACAATTTAAAAAAATAAAAAGAGCTTGTCACTCTTAGCAACTGCGCTTTAAAACTTCAGGAAGAAAATCCAAATTGCTGTTGGGAACAATAACAACAACAACAAAAAAGTCTGAGGATAAAGTACTTTGTGAATACCAAGTTTATGTTCTTTAGGAGACAATATGCTTGGTGTTCCCAGGGCCTTGTGAGGGCTCTGAGGTTCTGAAGGTGGTTCCTCTGGTATTATCCCAGGAACGTGGCAAACGGGCATGCTTTCCCACCCGAGAATGGCCAAGTGCAAGTCACAACTAGCAGTGTTGGTTCTTTGCTGGAAAGGAAAGCTCTCCTTACCCTCTGAAGGAAGAGGAAAGAGTGGCTCCTCATTGAAGGAGACCCACTCGGATTGGTGGGTAGCGATTACATGGTCCACAGTTGCCATGCCAGGAAGGCGCTGGTCATGTTCACACTGTTGTCCTCAGGCCACCCCCAGACTCAGGTCTGAGATGAGTGGGAGTATGGTAGCACGGTGGACGTGGACCGAGGGTCTGTCCTGAGGGTCTTGCAGAGGTCAGCACTCAATGCTGACAGGTTCAGCCTTCTTGCCTTTGGTCAATGTGCACAGGAAAAAAAATCTGTTTAAAAAAAAAAAACTAAACTAAATATGTAAAAAAATAACCATTACATTACACTGAATCCACACAGGTGCAGGTTTTCACCATGACCCACGGGAGGCTCTCTGGCACCCGACTGTCTCACTTCTCTCTGTTTGATGACGCCAGATTTTTATTATTCTATTACATTACTTATTACATAATTATTATACTTTGCTCATTAGGGTTATCACTGGGCTCAGTACCAGCACTATGATACTGAGAATCCACTCTTTACAGCTGCCTTTTTTTTTTTTAATCTTTTCTATTTTATTCGTTAGGACAGAGAGAAATTGAGGGGGGAAGAGGACAGAGAGGAAGAGAGAAAGACAGATACTTGCAGACCTGCTTCACTGCTCATGAAGCTTCCCCCCTGCAGGTGGGGATCAGGGGCTCAAATCTGAGTCCTCAAGCATGGTACAGTACCTCTTCAGTGGGGTGCACCACTGCCCAGCCCCGCCCCTCCTGTCTTTTTTTTCTTTAGATTTTTATTTCTTTTTATTTGATAGGACAGAGAGAAATTGAGAGGAGAGGGGGAAATACATACAGAGAAGAAGAGACACCTACAGCACTGTTATACCACTAGTGAAGCTTTCTTCCCTGCAAGTAGGAGCCAGTTGCTTACAATACAAGTAGGAACAATACAATACAATACAATACAATACAATACAATACAATACAATACAATATAATACAATACAATACAAATAGGAACCAGTCACTTACAATACTGTACAATGTGATTTGTGTGCTCAGCCAGGAGTGCCTCCGCCCAGCCCCTAAGATTTTTTTTCCAGATTAAACACATAACAATTTTTATTTATAGGGAGTTGGGAGGTAGCGCAGTCGGTTAAGTGCACGTGGCGTCAAGCACAAGGACTAGCGTAAGGATCCCAGTTGGAGCCCCCGGCTGCCCACCTGCAGGGGAGTCACTTCACAAGCTGTGAAGCAGGTCTGCAGGTGTCTATCTTTCTCTCCCCTCTCTGTCTTCTCCTCCTCTCTCCATTTCTCTCTGTCCTATCCAACAACATCAATAACAATAATAACTACAACAATAAAATAAGGGCAACAAAAGAGAATAAATAAATTTTAAAATGATATATATGTTTTTATTTATAAAAAGGAAATACTGACCAAACCATAGTATAAGAGGGGTACAACTTCACACAGTTCCCACCACCAGAACTCCATATCCCATCCCCTCCCCTGATAGCTTTCCTATTCTTTATCCCTCTGGGAGTATGGAGCCAAGGTCATTATGGGGTACAGAAGGTGGAAGGTCTGGCTTCTGCAATTGCTTCCCCACTCAACATGAGCATTGGTAGGTCAATCCATACTCCCAGCCCGTCTCTCTCTTTCCCTAGTGGGGCAGGGGTCTAGGGAGGTGGGGCTCCCAGGACACACTAGTGGGATCATCTGCCCAGGGAAGTCAGGCTGGGATCATGGTAGCATCTGGAATCTGGTGACTGAAAGAAAAGTCAACATATAAAGCCTAAAAAAATTGTTGACTAATCATGAACCTAAAGGCTGGAATAGTGCAGGTGAAGAGTTGGAGGGTCTCCATTTTGGAAATAGCTAGTAGGCCTATTTTAGCTATATTCCAAAGGGCCCATGACTATACTAGTTTTTTCCTGAGCCTGACATGTGATATGCAGGTGGACCCAAGTTATTGTCTGGGGAGATGATGTCATGGCTGGAAAAAGGGCTAGAAAGCTGGATCAGGGAAGAGAGTAGCTCCCAAATATGGGAAAGGTGTATAAATATTGTTGACTGTAAACCCTATCTATTTGATCTGGGGCCCATATTCAGCTTAGGAGCCTATGTGACCTCTGCATCCCTGTAGGTCTGAGCTCACATTCTGTGGTCATGAGTAGGAACATTCCAAGCTGCTCCAACTTCAGGACCCATCTTCCTCAGGTGGTAAATAGAGTAGGTTGTCCAGCCTCCTTTTGGAGGATGGAACATTCTCTACCATTGTTGATCCACATTGAGGGCAAGGTCCTATGGGGGCCCACCGCACTAGGGAAGGATAGAAACAGGCTGGGGGTGTGGATCCACCTGCCAATGTCCATGTCCAGCAGAGAAGCAGTTACAGAAGACTCCCACTCTTCTGCACCCCAAAAAGGGCTTTGGTCCATATTCCTAGAGGGTAAAGGGTAGAAGACCAAAGGGCTCTCAATCCCAGTTCCACCAAGACCCAAAGCATTTGCCACCAGGAATCTTGTTTTTGTGCCATCGCAGAAAGAGAAGCAAATCTGGAAAATACCGTAGGAAGCTAGGCACTATTTCCCTACCGGAGAAAAAGGGAGGACGGGGAAGGAAGGACACTCAGAAATAGAAAGAGCTGTAGGTGTGACTTAGTGAGGGGGTAAGAACAAAGAGGGAAACACAAGCACGACCTGCCTTGGGTTTGGTGTCTTGCACCAAAGGAAAGGACGGGGGCAGGGGGACAGACACTATAGGTCCTGACGCATGATGGTGGAGGAGGGCCGAGGCAGGGGGATAAGAATGATTTGCAGAGAGATTCGGGCGGCAGCACAGCGGGTTAAGTGCACTGGGCGCAAAGCGCAAGGACCGGTATAAGGATCCCAGGTTCTAGTCCCCGGCTTCCCACCTGCAGGGGAGCCGCTTCATAGGCGGTGAAGCAGGTCTGCAGGTGTCTGTCTTTCCCCTCTCTGTCTTCCCCTCCGCTCTCTATTTCTCTCTGTCCTATCCAACAATGACGACATCAATAACAACAATAAAACAAGGTCAACAAAAGGGAATAGATAAAAATTTAGAAAAAGAATGTTTTGCAGAAAACTGAGAAATCGTGCACTTGTACCAACAATTGTATTTACAGTCTACTGTAAACCCAATAAAATTTTCTTAAAAAGAAGAAAGGAAGGTGGTCCGGGAGGCGGCACAGTGGATAAAGCACTGAACTCTCAAGCATAAGTTCCTCAGTTCAATCCCCGGTAGCACATGTACCAGAGTGGTGTGTGGTTCTTTCTCTCTCTCCTACCTTTCTCATAAATAAATAAATAAATAAATAAATAAATAAATAAATAAATAAATAAATATTTTTAAAAAGAAGGAAGTGAAGGCAGAAACATAGAAAAAACGGGCAAAAATAGATACAGATGTACAGTTATAAAGTCAAGGAGTCAGGCAGTAGTGCAGTGAGTTAAGCGCACATGGCGCAAAGCGCAAGGACCAGCATAAGGATTCCGGTTCGAGCCCACTTGCAGGAGAGTCGCTTCACAGGTGGTGAAGCAGGTCTGCAGGTGTGTCTATCTGTCTTTCCCCTTTCTCTATTTCCCACTGTCCTGTCCAACAACAACAGCAATATAACCACAACAATGATAATAAATAAAAATGTAGTCAGCCCATGTCTGTGACCATAAGGGAACTACTGCAGTTTACAGTGAAAGGGATGGGACACAGAACTCTGGGGGTGCGAACGATTATATTACCTTATAATTTTGTAAATCGATATTCAGTCACTATTAAAGTAAAAAATGTGGGTTAGAGGAACACAGTTTTGATTTAGACCAGTTTGAATCGTCATGTGAAGAGCTGTTTTCCCCACATTGCTGAATCACTCTGCACATACAGCTGAGCTCTGTGGACCCAGGAGAGTGCTCAGTGGCCATGAGGCTGTTCGTACTATTAGAGCTCTTTCACAACTCACACTGAGCTCTTGATCTTACAATAAGTACAATCCGAATGAAAAATTATAAGCTACTGTCCGCATTGGACAATATTGGCTTAATTAACTGAATGCCCACAATATTCGCTTCAGTCTAGCAAAAATTTCACTCGTAGCCTCTGACATCCCAAAGAAAAGAGCACAGTGAGGAAATGTTACTCCATGCCATTAGAGAGTGAATAAGGCTACTTGCGGGGGGGTCAGTAAAGTGTGGAATAGCTTTTGCTTCGGGGTGATTCAAACAATTTTGTTGTGTGACAGCACCTACAAACAGCTCACACTTGTAGAGAATTTATAGTTTCAGAACCGTATCTTCACAACACAGGCTCATTGGACTCAACAGCTATTTTAGTTGGGTAGGGAATCTGTTAATTTTTTAATTTTATATTTATTCCCTTTTTTGTTACCCTTGCTGTTTTTTATTGTTGGAGTTATTATTGTTATTGATGTCATTGTTGTTGGATAGGAGAGAAATGGAGAGAGGAGGGGAAGACAGAGAGGGGGAGAGAAAGACAGACACCTGAAGACCTGCTGCGCTACCGCCCGACTCCCTATTAATATCTTTTTTAAATGGGGGCCTGGTAGTGATGTACCCAGTAGAGCGCACATTCGATGTGCAGGGGCCAAGGACTAAGCTCCCCTGAAAGGAGCTCTATGAGCAGCAGCAGGCAGAGTACGTGTCTCACCACGAGTACGGCCCCAGGTCTGAGCCCTGGTGCTACTTGTGAGCACCACAGAGCTGAGAGAAACTCTGTGGATCTTGAAAAGGTGCTGTAGTCCCTCTCTCTCTCCCTCTCCCTCCCTCTCCCTCTCTCTCTCTCTGTCTGTCTCTCTCTCATAAAAGAAATGAGGAGGGGGTCAGGCAGTAGAGCAGTGGGTTAAGCGCACACAGCGCAATGCTCAAGGACCAGCATAAGGATCCTGGTCCCGGTTCGAGCCCCTGGGTCCCCACCTGCAGGGGAGTCGCTTCACAGGTGGTGAAGCAGGTCTGCAGGTGTCTTTCTCTCCCCCTCTCTGTCTTCCCCTCCTCTCTCCATTTCTCTCTGTCCTATCCAACAACAAACGACATCAACAACAACAATAACCACAACAAGGCTACAACAAGGGCAACAAAAGGGGGAAAAATGGCCTCCAGGAGCAGTGGATTCATGGTGCAGGCACTGAGGCCCAGCAATAACCCTGGAGGCAAAAAAAAAAAAAAAAAAAGAAAAGAAAAGAAAAGAAAAGAAATGAGGAAATGGTGCCTGGAACGTGTGCATGCACTAACCCTCAATGCCATACAAAATAATAATCAAAATTCTTCCTTTTTTTCTTTTTTCCCTGATCAGGTGTGGGAAAATTTTTCTTTCAGATTGAAAGAGCATGGGGACAGGGGTAGGGGAGGAAGAGAGAGGGAGAGAGAGAGAGAGAGAGAGAGAGAGAGAGAGAGCAGCTCTGAAGCTTCTCCAATACAGTGGAAGCCGGGCTTGAACTCAGGCCGTGCACACAGAAAAGCAGCACACTCTCCCCATGAGCTACTGATATTCTGCCAGACCCAAAGTAATAATTCTCTCCAGATGCAAAAATCAGATGGAGAAAATTTAAGTGACTTTTGCAGCACTTCTGCTGTCTGTAGATACTAGTTTGGTGTGTTAAGTTTCCTGAAATGTTCCCTCCCGTGCCTCTATGGAAGCAGTTACACATTCTGAAGAGAGAGGCAAATCAACTCTTTCTTCTAATGGCACCCAAAGAATGATAAGTAGAAGCCTTTAACAAGAGGCCAGGTGGTGGCACACCCAATAGAGCAAACAAGTTACTTGAACCACATACTACCTGGGTTCAAGTCCCCAGTCACGACCTACAAGAGGGGAGCTTCACAAGCTATGAAGCAATGCCACAAGTATCTCTCTTTCCTTTCTTCTCTCTCTCTCTCTCTCTCCATCTACGCCCTATATTAAAAAAAAAAAAATTAAAGGCTACCAGGAATGCTAGCATCATGCAGGCACCGAGTCCTAGTAATAAACCCGGAGAAAAAGAAAAAAGAAATGGAGGAGGAGAAAAGAAGAAGCCTTTAACAAAAGCAAGTATGTTAGACACACCAAGTTAGAACATGACAGTGTAACCCTTTAACCTTCCACTCTTTGACGTTTTCCAACATCAAACACTTAATCACTGGGTCACAACCACAAGAAAGTGCACGAGTCCAGGCTATCACCCAACTAGCATACTTTATAAACATCAATTACAACAGAACCATAATAAATTATTCTTTGAAATTCCCCATATGGAATTCTGCCAGAGTACCCACAATGTACAGAGAAGGGAAAGTCCAGAAATTTCTTTTCCAAACCCTTCAGATCCTTACCCCCCAGGAGTGAAGAGAATGCAGCAGTCTGGACTGGCCCTCGCCAGAGAACAGCAGAGCCTGCAGACCCAATGAGCTGGTTCCAGTAGCGTCTCCTACAAAGTCTCTCTCAGGTTCTGTCCAATGTTAGTGTCACTCAGTGTGGTCATGACTGCAAGCCCAGATAAGACCATAAAACTGAGAAGTTGGATTCCTCCTCTCCCACCAAGAGCAGCAGGAAACACAAAACGGCCACAGTACAAGCCTGTGTGCTGACACATGCGGCGTCACAGTTCACTGAGGACAACATCCTGCCCAGCCTGTGATGATGAATTCAGCAGTGTGAAGGGGAAGGGTACAGGTAGTGCAGAAAATACCCAGAAACGTCTAACACAGGGAGTCTGGGCAGTAGCGCAGCGGGTTAAACGCATGTGGCGCAAAGTGCAAGGACCCGCACTTAAGGATCCCGGTTTGAGCCCCCGGCTCCCCACCTGCAGGGGAGTTGCTTCACAAGTGGTGAAGCAGGTCTGCAGGTGTCTCTCTTTCTCTCCCACTCTGTCTTCCCCTCCTCTCTCTATTTCTCTCTGTCCTATCCAACAACGACGACAACAATAAAACAACAAGGGCAACAAAAGGGAAATAAATAATGTACACCCATCGAAAAAGATCTGTGTACACATATGTTCTTGGCAGCACAATTGGTAATAGCCAAAACCTGGAAGCAACCCAGGTTTCCAATAACAGATGAGTGGCTGAGCACAATGGAATACTACTCAGCTATAAAAATGGAATACTACTCAGCTATAAAAATGGAATACTACTCAGCTATAAAAATGGAATACTACTCAGCTATAAAAATGGAATACTACTCAGCTATAAAAATGGAATACTACTCAGCTATAAAAATGGAATACTACTCAGCTATATGGTGACTTCGCCGTTTTCAGCTGAGCTTGGATGGACCTTGAAAAATTCATGTTAAGTGAAATAAGTCAGAAACAGAAGGATGAATATGGGATGATCTCACTCTCAGGCAGAAACTGAAAAACAAGATCAGAAGAGCAAACACAAGTAGAACCTGAACTGGAACTGGCATATTGCACCAAAGTAAAAGACTCTGGGGTGGGTGCGGGGGAGAATACAGGTCCTTCAGAGGACCTAGTGGGGGTTGTATTGTTATATGGAAAACTGAGAAATGTTATGCACATACAAACTATTGTATTTACTATTGAATGTAAAACATTAATTCCCCAATAAAGAAATTAAAATAAATAAATGAATAATGTGTTTAAAAAAAGAAATGTCTAACACAACAGATTTAAAGAAAATATTTATTTATAATGAGAAAGTGAGAGAGGCTGAGGCATAATGCAGTGCTGCGAGATGGCCCTTAGGACCCCCTGTTTGCAAATCCAGTGCTTTACCCCCGTGCTAGCTCCTGGACCATTGGGCACAGAAGTTTCAAAGGCCGGGGATACGAGGAGGCGGTGCCCCTGACTGAGCTCACATGTTACCGTGTACAAAGACCCAGGTTCAAGCTCCCAGTCCTCAGCTGCAGGGAGGAAAATTCAAAAGTGTTGAAGCAGTGCTACGGGTCTCTCTCTTTATTCCTCTCTCACTTTCTCTCTGTCCTATAGAATAAAAGAAAGAGCACAAGTCCAGCTTTCCCAGTCGACACGTGAAAAAGCAAGGCCCAATGAAATCAGGTCTAGGCAAGAGGAGAGGCTGAAAGTGTGTGTCTGAAAGTGAGGCTCTGTGGAGTCCTGTACAGTTTGGGAACCTCAGTTCACCCCTGGACGACAAGAAAAGCAACAAACACTCACTTCATAATTCTAAGGGCTCAGATAAAAGCACCAAGTGCTAAGAAAAAACAGACATCAAGTGCTTAGCGCCGGCCATAACCAAGCCTCTGTAGCAATAACGAGGGCGGCAGGAGACCTTTCTGAGGTCTATGTACCTGGCACCACGCCAAGCACTTGATAAGTGTCGCCCGTGGCCCCTTGCCGCTGTTGTGAATCACCTTGCTGGAAACAGCCTCGCTAGTTACTTACTGGAAGTCTGGGGCACAGAAGACACATTTCACAAAACCACCCCACATCTGCCACTTACACATTCAGAGCTGTGATCTCCCTTCTCGGTCATATTCAGAGCGGTTCCCTGAGATGCTAAGCAGAGCGTGTGCTCGACCTCTTCTTACAGAGGCAGACAGACCGCGGGAGGAGCAGAGACGGTGACTCAGGAGAGATGAAGAGGCTCCTGCAGTCTTGGTGATGGAAAAGGGCCAAAGTTGGGGGTGAGAGTGTTTCCGGACACCTACCATGGGGAGATGAGGGACTGTGCTCATGTGCCAATAACCAGACTATAGGGAGGCGGGCGGTGGCGCAGCGGGTTAAGCACAGGTGGCGCAAAGCGCAAGGACCTGTGTAAGGATCCCAGTTCGAGCCCCCGGCTCCCCACCTGCAGGGGAGTCGCTTCACAGGCGGTGAAGCAGGTCTGCAGGTGTCTGTCTTTCTCTCCTCCTCTCTGTCTTCCCCTCCTCTCTCCATTTCTCTCTGTCCTATCCAACAACCATGACAGCAATAACAACAACAACAATAATAACTACAACAATAAAGCAAGGGCAACAAAAGGGAATAAATAAATATTTTTTAAAAACTATACTATAAACCATTTGACCCCCCAATAAGATGGGAGCAGGAAGAAAGGACAGATGAAAGAAGAGCTCCAAAGATCTGCCCATACTTTGTTAGCTGGTTTGCCCCACGTCCAAACATGGGCTGGTCACAGATAATGAGCAGCCCCAACAAAGCTGGGCGAGACGGACTGATTACAGGGGATGCCTTCCTGTCACTCGAGGGCTCCACCATCAAACAGGCACAGCCAACATGTCAGGAGAGGCCAGGCCCTGGCGAGTGCTGTGTGAGCGGCTGGAAGGCCACAGAGGGACTTCAGCAAGCGAGAGGCTGAGTTGACCCGGCATTGGTCATGCTGTTAAAACCTCACCCCATTCTTAGAATGTGCATCACAAGTGGCGTGAAGGCTCACCACAAACTAGTATAGCAGGCCGGCACTGACCCAAGAGACGCTAAATATTTCGCTCAAGTCTCCGGGTTAGAAGCATTGACAACTGGGGGGGGGGGGACGGGATTGGCTAATAAGATAGGGACCATAGAGAGAGACTGGTCTGAGGGTCAATCTGCAAGCGATTCTTGCAAAACACTAAAAGTGAAGCAGAGGAGCACTCCTGGGTCAGCGCTGCAGTTATCCAAACCCTGCGGTAGGTAGAGTAAGGTCACCCCCAAGTGACTTCTCTCAGCCTCATTTGGGTGCATCCCAGTTCGTGAGCGCCGGCCTGACAGAGGGTTCCCTGGGGTACACCTGCCGCACTTCTGCTCCCCTTTCCCATGCAGCTCTCTTCTCTCTCCTGTGTCCTTCCCCGAGACTCCAGCTGTTCAACCGCCCCCAACTCTGATCTCCGTATCTCCGTTTCCTCAGCTCGCTGTGTGTGGCTTAGGCTCTAGCTTGCTGCACTGCAATCAGGAAACTCACCCTGGCAGAGAGCCAGCGCAGCTACTGACTTGACCTCCTCAAGTTTCCTTCTCTCAGAAATCAGAGTACTGTGCTTTCGGTTGGTCAGTGCCTGAAAACTGTGGTCTTAGACATTGTGGCCCATTTTGTGAGTGTTTCTGACAGAAACCACCTGTCAGGACCAGTGAGACAACTGGTGTGGGAGGGCGCCTGCACTTCTATCACATGGCCCAAGTTTAAGCTCCATGCACACCACCTGGGACAACTAGCAGAAAGCTTGGGAAAGCTTCAGTGCTGTGGTGTCTCCCTATCTCTCTCTCTCTCTCAGCTCAGACAGATAGGTAGGAAGGTAGGTAGGTAGGTAGGTAGATAAGATGACAGAAAGATAAGGAAGCCAAACACAGCAGGTTAAG
Organism: Erinaceus europaeus; assembly: GCF_950295315.1. NCBI lineage: Eukaryota > Metazoa > Chordata > Mammalia > Eulipotyphla > Erinaceidae > Erinaceus > Erinaceus europaeus. The sequence goes on along the minus strand of NC_080183.1, from coordinate 14,185,681 downwards.
CAGGTTAAGCACTTCACAGGCGATGAAGCAGGTCTACAGGTGTCTCTCTTTGTCTCTCCCCCTCTGTCTTCCCCTCCTCTCTCCATTTCTCTCTGTCCTATCCAACAACACCCACATCAATAATAACTACAACAATAAAACAACAAGGGCAACAAAAAGGAATAAATAAATATTTAAGAAAGCTAGCTAGGTAGATGATTGGTAGGTAGGTAGCTATGTAAGATAGATCTCAAATAGTTAATTCAGAGTGGTAAAGACCTAAGATGGCAAAGAAAGAAAGAAAGAAAGAAAGAAAGAAAGAAAGAAAGAAAGAAAGAAAGAAAGAAAGAAAGAAAGAGAGAGAGAAAAAAAGAAAGAAAAAGTAAGGGTAGGGTAGGGTAAGGGACCACCAGTAGTTACTCTTAGCAGTTATAACCAGAATTGAGTATCTCCTGAAATCATTCTGGCTTTCTCAAAAGAGGAAAAGAAACCAGCTCAGGTCATCTAAATGAGGTTGATTTTACACTGATGCCCGGAATTACTAGTCAGAAGCTTCACAGAGCTTTTATAAGTCACGGGAGAAGAAAGTAAGTGTCTCCTATAGTCATATGGATTCATTCTACTCTTTCAAAGCTAAGACGATGTTTGGACTTGTTGGGTTGCCTAGGCTATAGATAAGAGCACAGCACAATTCTTTCATGGTGAATGATCCACTAGAGATGATCACATTAAAAAAAAATTATGAGAGAGAGCATCCAAAGCATCACCCTACCACCCATGGGGTTCTTATTAATCTTAAATGGTGCCAGGGACCAAAATCAGAGTCTCGTGCATGCAAGACAGGTGTGCTCACCAGTAAGCCTCTCGGCCTTCACTGAGGCCATTCAAATGTTAGGATTTAACCATCTTCCTCCTATACCTCTTGCAGATGTTTTCAACTAGAGAGCTGCTTTGAAAACTTCTACATATAACCTACTGGGACTTGAAATTATTGGCAAATATTATCTAATCATTTGGGGTTCATGCAGATCCCAAACAGCAAAGCAAGGTCTCAACTTTTTTTTTTTTTTTTTAAATCAAACACAAGCATCTACTGGTCAAAAGAAAGACTTAAAACAAAAAATGAGAAAGGTAAGACTACATAGATTTGATGTATTTCTGTAACAATGTAATGTACTTCTTCGGAACACTGTTTTCTAATGGAAGGCATTCAAACAGCTTATCAAATCTCTACTATGCACTGGGAATCGTGCACAGAACAAGAGGACACAGACTCATGTCAAGTGTGATTTTAAATGAGTCCTCTGTCACAGTGGGCTATAGAAATCATCAAAGTGGGAGTCGGGCTACTGGTAGTGCAGCGGGTTAAGTGCACGTGGCGCTATGTGCAAAGACCACGCACGTAAGGATCTGGGTTTGAGCCCCCGGCTCCCCACCTGCATTAGAGTCAATTCACAGGCGGTGAAGCAGTTCTGCAGGTGTCTTACTCTCCCCCTCTCTGTCTTCCCCTCCTCTCTCCATTTCTCTCTGTCCTATCCAACAACGACAACATCAATAACAACAATAATAACTACAACAGCAATAAAAAACAAGGGCAACAAAAGGGAAAATAAATAAATAAAAAAGAAATCATGAAAGTATAACCAGGAAGTTCAAGGAATCACGCCATCCTTGGTAAATTCTCAGAGGCCTGGATGGCTTGGTCACCCAACAACAAAGAACTAAATCAGATTAAGGACTTGGAATACTGCTTCTCTTCCTCGTCCTCCTCCTCCTCCTTCCAAATGATTGTCCTTTGTAAGAGGACAGACAGACACACTTCTAATTAGCAGGTGCCTCAGTATCTGCGGAAGGAAGAAGGCGTCTCTAGTTCTTTGCTCTTCCTATAGGTCCCTGTGCACTGTAGCACATGGGTTCAACCAGGTGCCCCTCCATCCAGTCCCAACTCTAACACTTTTAACAAGCTTCATAAACTGTTATTATTATATTCCACCAAAGTTAAGATGCCACAGGTTGTTAAATTATTTCAGAGATCACAAAATATTTAATATATATATATATGTACATATAATTTTTTAGAACCAATGAAGTACATTCTTACCTTTTTGTCAAATACTTAGAAAAATTGAGTCTATAGTTTATGGGTTTGACCATTTTTCATCAACAGTGACATAAGCAAAGCACATATCTTTCTCAACTGATAGAGCACTGGCTCAGACACGTTGCTTGACTAGTCTAAAGTCACATAACTATCCATGACGGAACTAGAACGTGTCTCCTGGCACTAATTACTGTCCGCTAGTAAACTATCTTCTGACTTCCAGAAAACAGGAATAAGCAGGATTTCAGCAGTGTTGTCAATATTGACTTTCTCTCATCATCCAGAACCAAAGATGGGTCATTACTGGTCGAGCCAATCACAATAATTTCTTTTTTTTTTTTTCCTCCAGGGTTATTGCTGGGTTCAGTGCCTGCACCATGAATCCACTGCTCCTGGAGGCCAATTCTCCCCCTTTTGTTGCCCTTGTTGTTGTAGCCTCATTGTGGTTATTATTGTTGTTGTAGATGTCATTGTTGTTGGATAGGACAGACAGAAATGGAGAGAGGAGGGGAAGACAGAGAGGAGGAGAGAAAGAAAGACACCTGCAGACCTGCTTCACCACCTGTGAAGCAACTCCCCTGCAGGTCGGCAGCCGGGGGCTCAAACCGGGATCCTCTCGCCGGTCCTTGCGCTTTGCGCCATGTCGTTGTTAGATAGGACAGACAGAAGTGGAGAGAGGAAGGTACAGTGAGCAATAAAGCCCTAAGAAGTGTCTTCTGTCTGCTTTAGTTTGCATTTCCAACAAAGACATCAGAGAGTACTCATGCAGCCAACTACACTTAGTGGGGGCCACAAGCACCATTGCTTGAATGAATAATACAACGTCCAGGTGGTCAGCTAAAACAATTAAGATGGTGAAGCTTGTTCTCCTTTGGGGTTCAGGGTGAATTAAAGTATTAAATATTGATACACATTTAGATGTCATGTTCTGTATTTATACACTGACATCTACTCACTGGGGCTACATGATTGTTCTAATGAGGTAATGGTGTCCATCCACGAATATGAAATCGATACAATCCCATGATTCATGGGGCTTCATGTGTGTGTGTGTGTGTGTGTGTGTGTGTGTGTGTGTACTTGCCCGTCTATTTCTCTCCCCACTTCAATTAAATAAATAAATCTTTTTAAAAAAACTTTTCTTTAAAAATGGCCATGTAAAACCATGCATAACAATCTCCACAAAGGAACATCAAATTGCTGTAACTTTTAAACTTTGTCAAAACATTAAAAGCCCTCTTACTGTTGATTACATCTACAGAGGAAATGACAAAGAAATGAGAAGATTAGGGAGTCAGCAGTAGTGCAATGGGCTAAGCGCACGTGGTGCAAAGCGCAAGGACCAGTGTTAAGGATCCCGTTTTGAGCACCCAGCTCCCCTCCTGCAGGGGAGTCGCTTCACAGGCAGGCGGTGAAGCAGGTCTGCAGGTGTCTTTCTCCCCCCCCCCACCCTCGTCTTCCCCTCCTCTCTCCATTTCTCTCTGTCCTATCCAACAACAATGACATCAACAACAATAACTACAGCAATAAAACAACAAGGGCAACAAAAGGGAATAAATAAATATTTTTAAAATATTTTTTTAAATGAGAAGATTGGCAAATATCATAAGATGTGACCCAGGACTGTGGCACAGTGGATAGTGTTGGACTCTCAAGAATGATGTCCCAAGTCCCATCCTGGCATCACTCACATATGTTAGAAGTATATTCTGCTTCTCTCTCTCCCACTCTCTCTCACCACCCTTATTAATTAATAAAGCTTTTTTAAAAAGGAAGGAAGGAAGGAAGGAAGGAAGGAAGGAAGGAAGGAAGGAAGGAAGGATGACTACCATTACTTAGTGGACTATAATGTAAAATAGTGAAAGATCAAAGCAGGTCATTGGAGCCGGGAGATGGCTCAGTGGACAAAGTTCGTGTGTGATCGCACGTAAGGTCCTGGGCTTGATTCCCAGTGTGGAAAGGACAGCACCAAGAGAAGATTACGGTCACTGAAGTAGTCAGTGCCTTCATGTCCTTTCTCTCTCTCCCTCTCCCATTCCCTCCTGACACTGTAGAATAAAAACCGGGAGTGAGGGCTGGTGCCTTTAAGAAGTACTATGCAGGAGTCAGGCGGTAACTACAGCAGCAATGAAACAAGGGCAATAAAAGAGAAAATAAATAATAAAAAAAATTAAAAACAGAAAAAAATTGAGCTATTTTCATTTGTTTTTAACGTTTTTTAACATATTTACTTATTTTCCCTTTTATTGCCCTTGTTTTTTTATTGTTGTTGTAGTTATTATTGTTGTTGTTATTGATGTTGTTGTTGGATAGGACAGAGAGAAATGGAGAGAGGAGGGGAAGACAGAGGGGGAGAGAAAGACAGACACCTGCAGACCTGCTTCACCGCCTATGAAGCGACTCCCCTGCAGGTGGGGAGCTGGGGGCTCAAACCGGGATCCTTACGCCCCTTGCGCTTCACACCACGTGCTCTTAACCCGCTGCGCTACTGCCCAACTTCCTTAACGTTTGTCTTTACGCAGAGCACTGCTCAGCTCTGACTTATGGTGCTGCCAGGAACTGAACCTGGGACCTCAGCCTGAGGAACAGGAGTCTTTTTGTATAATCATTATGCTATCTCCCAGACCCCCCAGATCTGACTTCCAGACTTGGAAAAAAAGAAAAGGAAATTCTGCTAAAGAACTCAGTAAACACAGAAACAGATGCCCTCCGAGATGACTGTCAGCAGAAGGGCCTGCATGTTAAAACAGGAGCAGGAATTCCCTGAAAGCTCTCGCAGTTTTACACATCTGAGTAATTACCCAGTGAGGCAGTTAAGGGGAGAGCCCTTTGAAGCCAGCAGAGCGTGACTCAGAGAGAAGGGGGGGCAGGTCAGAAAGCAGAAGGGATAAGGGGACTGAGAACCAGTCAGGCCCTCGGGACACTCGGGTCTCCCGGGCCTTGTCTGCAGAGCTCAGCAGATACGAACAGTGGGAAGACAGAGGCACTGGGAGAGAGGCAGCCAGAGAGGCTCTTGCCCCTGGGTCCCTGTGCCAAGCACAAGCACACCCACTCCCCGTGCAGACATGGAGATGAGACACACCACCCTTTCAGAGATGACAGAGCTGAGGCCAGAGAGGTTGAAGTGATTCGCCAGGGTCTGAGAGCTACTAGATGGCGGTGCTGACTGCAGAGGCTGTTCTGACCCTCCATCAGCTTATCCATTCAACCCACCGGCTCCAATTAAGAGTCGACATTGTGCCAAGACCTGACCCTGTCAGATGTTATGAACAGAGAGAATTGGGGCCAGGTGGTGGACCCAGGATAGCACAAACTTTATGCTATATGCAAGGACTCGGGTTCAAGTCCCAGTCCCCATCTATGGGGGGGGGGGGAGGCTTCACTAGTGGTGAAATAGTGCTGTAGGTGTCTTTCTCTTTCTCTCTTTTCCTCCCTCCCTCCCTCATTATCTTCCCCATATCTCTCAATTTCTCTCTATCTCTATCCAAAACTTAAAAATAAATAATATTTTTAAAATAAATAGGGAGCCGGGCGGTGGCGCAGCGGGTTAAGTGCACATGGTGGAAAGCACAAGGACCAGTAAAGATCCAGGTTCAAGACCCTAGTTCGAGCCCTCCAGCTCCCCCACCTGCAGGGGAGTCACTTCACAGGCCGTGAAGCAGGTCTGCAGGTGTCTGTCTTTCTCTCCCCCTCTCTGTCTTCCCCTCTCCTCTCCATTTCTCTTTGTTCTACCCAACAGTGACAACAATAATAACTACAACAACAATAAACAACAAGGGCAATAAAAGGGAATAAATAAATAAATAAATAATACAGAAGTTAAGAACACCAACTAGCTGAGTATTTCATACTCATGAGGGACTTCAGTTATTTTTTTTTAAATAACACATTTAGTCACAGGAATACATCAGGACTGAAAAGCACGCCTCCTGCAAATACAAATTCATGTCCCATTACCAGACTGCTCTGCATGGCATTCAGTGAGTATCATTTAATGACCATAGTCACCCTGTGTGGGCCAAGGTCATACACATTGTGGGTTTCGATGCATATTGGTATAAAAGTAAACACTAAAGGCTTTACTTATTTACTTATCATTAGTGGGATGTCACAGCTGAGTTGTCTTTTTTTTTTCTTTCTTTCTTTCTATTTTCTTTTTTAAGTAAGTCCTTATTTTTCATTTTATTTTTCACCAGAGCGCTGCTCAGCTCTGGCTTATGGTGGTGACAAGAATTGAACCTGGGACTTTGGAGCCTCAGGCATGAAAGTCTTCTGCAGAGCCATTATGTTATCTCCTCTCTCCTTAGGCTTTGACAAGTAGAGAGGGAAAGACACCACAGCACTGAGGTTTCTCCCTGTGCAGTTGAGGCTGGGCTCAAACTCTAGTCGTACGCTTGACACAGCAGGCATACCATCAGATGAACTATCTTGCCGGCCAAATAGCTTGAAATAGATATTGTTATGTTGTATTTTGTTTTGTTTTGTTTTTGCCAGAGGCACTGCTCAGCTCTGTTATAAAGTGGTAGCAGGAATTAAAACTAGGAGCTTCAGGGCTTTAGGCATTACATTAAAGGTTTATCCTGGTTGAATGCAAATATATATATTCACACTGCTTTTCCTAACCTAGTCTCAGAACTTCATAAATACATATATATATATATGGCCTTCAGGGTTATCACTGGGGCTCAGTGCGAATCTACTGCTCCTGGAGGCCGTTTTTGCCCCATTTTTATTGCCTTTGTTGCTATTACTACTATTGTTGTTGGATAGGCCATAGAGAAATTGAGAGCGGAGGGGAAGACAGAGAAGGGGAGAGAAAGACAGACACCTGCAGACCTGCTTCACCACCCATGAAGCGACCCCCCTGCAGGTGAGGAACCAGAGGCTTGAACTGGGATCCTTGTGCCAGTCCTTTTGCCTCACGCGCTACTGCCCGGCTCCCAACTTCTTCGATATTTAATAATAGGAACTTAGGAAAAGGAGGAAGCCAAGCTTGCTCTCCACTGCTAAGAGACCCTGAACCTGAATGACAGCATGCATTACTGTGGAAGATGATCAGAGGTGAGACGAGGAAGCCCAGGGAGGCTTCCTGGAAGAGGCTCTATCAAACTTAGGACATAGGAAGCTAAACAGCATGCTGGAAGGGGTCAGGCGATAGTGCAGCAGGTTAAGCACACACGGCGTAAAGCGCAATGGTCATTTCAGAGGTTCCTATGAAGCTGAAGAAGAGGCAGCGTGTTAAGACTGTCAGTGTAATGAGTTCTAAGTGTGCCGCAAATGTCACCCATTACTATTACCCTTTTCCACCAATCAAAGGTGATTAGACGCTGGCAGGGGGAGAGAAAAAGAGGGAGAACTGGCTGGTTTCATTTCGGTGGTCATAGTGCTCAGGAAATGAAAACGACAATGAAAGGGACAGCTTCAGAATCAGGAAAGAAAAGCCAAGTGTGGTGTCAGCTTCCACCTGAGACAGGAAGCAGCCTGGGCAGCTGGAGGTCAGGCAGCCGTTGTTCTAGAAATGCCTGGTGAGAGGGAGCAGGAACACCACCCTGCAGTGTCAGGGCCCCACCTACTGGGTCACCTAGGTGAGCCGCCTCCACGGAGAATGGGGGGGTCTGCTTGTGCATCTAGGGTCCCTGCTGCTTTCAGAACCAGCCACCATGTCCTGCTACTGGTGTGCCCACACCATCTGGGCTGTCTCGGTACTGCTACGAGCTCCTCAGGCCATCTGGGCTGTCTCGGTACTGCCACTAGCTCCTCAGGCCATCTGGGCTGTCTCGGTACTGCCACTAGCTCCTCACGCCATCTGGGCTGTCTCGGCACTGCCACTAGCTCCTCACGCCATCTGGGCTGTCTCGGTACTGCCACTAGCTCCTCACGCCATCTGGGCTGTCTCGGCACTGCCACTAGCTCCTCAGGCCATCTGGGCTGTCTCGGTACTGCCACTAGCTCCTCAGGCCATCTGGGCTGTCTCGGTACTGCCACTAGCTCCTCACGCCATCTGGGCTGTCTCGGTACTGCCACTAGCTCCTCAGGCCATCTGGGCTGTCTCGGTACTGCCACTAGCTCCTCAGGCCATCTGGGCTGTCTCGGCACTGCCACTAGCTCCTCAGGCCATCTGGGCTGTCTCGGCACTGCCACGAGCTCCTCAGGCCATCTGGGCTGTCTCGGTACTGCCACGAGCTCCTCAGGCCATCTGGGCTGTCTCGGTACTGCCACTAGCTCCTCACGCCATCTGGGCTGTCTCGGTACTGCCACTAGCTCCTCACGCCATCTGGGCTGTCTCGGTACTGCCACTAGCTCCTCACGCCATCTGGGCTGTCTCGGCACTGCCACTAGCTCCTCAGGCCATCTGGGCTGTCTCGGTACTGCCACGAGCTCCTCAGGCCATCTGGGATCACCCCAGCCGATCAGCACAGCTGCAGGAACATGGAGCCCTGCTCTCAGAAGTTCCTGCCAACTGTCCCTATCAGCAGGACTATCAAGGAAGGGTTAGAGGAACATCGAGGTCCAGGCCCCTGAGCTCAGGCTGAGTGATGATGTTAGCTCAATGCAGATCTGCCTGGAAAAACACAAAACTTTCTCCCCTGGGTAGACGACAAAGAGCAGATCTATTCCCCCTTCCTTTTTTCTTTCATAGGAAGGAAATACTGAACTCTGGTACACTGTCGGTAGGAATGCAAACAGGTGCAATCCCTTTGGAAAACAGGATGAAGGGTGCTCTAACAAAATTGGAAATACTCTATGACCCAACAGCACCACTCTTCGTGGGGCCGGGTGGTGGTGTTACCTGGTTGAGCGCACATGTAACAATGTGTAAGGATCCGGATTCAATCCCCCCCGCCCCACCTGTAGGAGGAAAGCTTCAGGAGCGGTGAAGCAGGGCTGCAGGTGTCATTCTCCCTTCCTATATAACCTTTCCTCTCAATTTCTGGCTATCTCTCTCCAATAAATAATGATAAAAAATTTTATTAAAAATAAAACAAACTCGGGAGTCGGTGGTAGTGTAGCGGGTTAGCGCATATGGCGCGGGCGTAAGGATCCCACTTTGAGCCCCCAGCTCCCCACCTGCAGGGGAGTCGCTTCACAGGCGGTGAAGCAGGTCTGCAGGTGTCTATCTTTCTCTCCCCCTCTCTGTCTTCCCCTCCTCTCTCCATTTCTCTCTGTCCTATCTAGCAATGACAACACCGATAACAACAACAGTAATAATTAAAACAACAGTAAGAAAACCAGGGCAATAAAAGGAAAAATAAAATAAAATAAATTATATTGTGTTCTTTGGGGCAAGATGAATGGAACGAAAGGGGATTATACTTTGTGAAATAAGGAGATTAAAAAAAGATAAGTATCCATAGTTTTCACTCATACATAGGATATACAGAATTGAAACACATACACTTGCAAAGAAAATAAATAAATAAAAGAAGGAGGAGGAGGAGGAGGAGCCAAAGTTTGTGAGCACTATGGTGATCGTATATGTGGGGGGAGAGGAGAAGTTTGGTGAAGGGTGTGGAACTGTAATCCCATAATCTTGTAAAACACTATTAAATCACTCAAAAGAAAATTTTTAAAAAGAAAAAAGGAAATTTACTTCCTGGATTGACTATGAGCTTTCCTCACGGCCATTCCCCAACATGCCATGTCCTGGCACCTCAAACTCCCTCGCTCTGTGCTGCACAACTGTGAGAGGCGCCATTCGCCTGGGATGCGGCCGCTGGGACCAAGGACTCAGCAGCCCCGCTACCAGCACCTCAGACAAAGCAGGCCTGTGTGGAGTGTCCAGGAGAAAACCTTGTCTGCGTAAGAGGAAGAAGGTGAATGGAAAGAGGAGTCCTTGGGCTTCAATCAACAGAGTGCAAGGATCAACAGGGGTCGGAGACATCAGTGAAGCCTGAGGATTCGGAGAAATGCAGCTGAAATGAGGGCCAACAAGGTCCCAATAAGCATCCTGAAGAAATCAGGCATGCAGAACTAACTTGAGTCGGTGGGGATTAGCTTCAATGTGGGTCATGTTGAGATTCAAGGACTGTGAAACAAGAGAGGGGATGTGGAAAAGGCAGCTATTCAGGCCTAGAGAAAAGTCAGGGATGGAAGCTAGATTCTAGGGCCATACAAAGGAAGATGATATGTAACGGCTGGGTCGTCAAGAGAGAAGGCAAACAAACAGAAAAAGGAAATAAATGTCTGACTCTCACAACAAGTGTTTTTTTTTATTGTCTTTATTTATTTATTGGATAGAGACAGAAATTGAGAGGAAAGGGAGTGATAGAGAGGGAGAGAGACAGAGAGGCACCTGCAACACTGCTTCACCACTTGCAAAGCTCTCCTCCTGCAGGTGGGGACCGGGGGCTCAAACCTGGGTCCTTGAACATTGTAACATGTGCGCTCAACCAGGTGCGCCACCACCTGGCCCCACAACAACCTTCTTATGAGAAAGGATAAGAAGGAGAAATGAGGGAGTCAAGTGGTGGCACAGCGGGTTAAGCTCACATGGCGAGAAGCACAAGGACCGGCGTAAGGATCCCGGATCAAGCCCCCAGCTCCCCACCTGCAGGGGAGTCACTTCTCTGGCAGTGAAGCAGGTCTGCAGGTGTCTATCTTTCTCTCCCCCTCTCTGTCTTCCCCTCCTCTCTCCATTTCTCTCTGTCCTATCCAACAACAATGACATCAATAACAACAACAAAAATTCTTTTAAATATGTATTTATTCCCTTTTGTTGTCCTTGTTGTTTTTTATTGTTGTAGTTATTATTGTCGCTGTTGATGGGTAGGATAGAGAGAAATGGAGAGAGGAGGGGAAGACAGAGAGGGGGAGAGAAAGACAGACACCTGCAGATCTGCTTCACCACTTGTGAAGCGACTCCCTTGCAGGTAGGGAGCCGGGGACTAGAACGGGGATCCTTACACCGAAAAAAAAAATCTTAAAAAAAAAAGGAGGAATGAAGGGGAGTTAGTGACAGAGACAGATAGATAGTTGGAGAAACGGAGAAACGACAGAGCTTCGGGGGCGATGAAAGCAAGAGAGAATTTTCAGGAAGGTAGGTTTCTCTGGCGTTCACTGCCGTTAAGGACATTATGGGCCTGGTAGCCACTGCTGACCCTTCAGAGAGTTAAGGGGAGAGTCAGCTCCTGAGAGCTGGTGATGGTTCCTGGCCTTCCTCACCATCTTCCTAGAGTTTGGGACCAACTTACATGGAAGGAAAGCGACAGCTGTGGAGCAGAGAGAAACAACTGAGCTGTAAGTCTGAGTGGAAAGAGTTAATAATGAACTCTGATTGCAGCTTCAAGTTTAATAGATCTTAATAGTTTTGCAGGTGACCCCAAATGACCAGCATGCACACACTGAAAACTGACTTACCAGAAGGACAAGAGGTTATTTCCTGGGTTCCTCCCTGCCACACATTCTCCGGATGACCGTCACAAAATTGCAAAATCGTTCTTATGCTTCCAGAAATGTATGAGTTTGGTGAAAATAGCGCTGGACCCTCAAGCATGAGGTCCCAAATTCAACCCCCAGCATGAAATGTGCCAGAGTGATGGTCTGGTTCTTTCCCTACCTCTCTCTTTCTTCCTCTCATTAGTAAATAAGTAAATATGTAAGTAAATCGAGTAAGTATCTTTAACTGCTTACTCACAAGGTACTATGCTGAGCCTCTGGTCTGTATTATCTCATCATATTTCTAAGTCAGTTTTATGAGATAAGGTGCTGTTTCTAGTGTCCATTTTCCAGATGCAAAAATGCAGGAACCCCAGCAGAGACCTTAGGTTTGAGAGCTGGTCACCATGGTAGTCCAAAAACAGGTGGGGGTGGGAGGAGAGGACCTATAGTAGTGTGTGTGGGGGGCTCAGTGTGTATTTCTAGACTCTCGGCTTTCTCGACCTTAAAATGAGACCATCATCACTTCAGGATGCACTTCTGTGCATTGGAGGTGCGTGTTTATACTGATACTTCTACTCCACACATGTCACCCATCAAAAGAATTCTCTAGAGGGCCAGCTGTGATGCACCCCGTTGTGCACACACATTACCAAGTGCAAAGACCAAGGTTCAAGTCTTCACAAGTGGTGAGCAGGTCTGCATGTGTCTATCCCTCTCGCTCCCTATCTTCCCCTCTCCTCTCAAATTTTCCCTGTCCTAATAAAGGGGGGGGATGGCCTCAGAGAGCAGTGGGCTTTTTCTTTTTGCCCCCAGGGTTATTGCTGGGGCTCAGTGCCTGCACCATAAATCCATTGCTCCTGAAAGCTAATTTTTTCCCCTTTTGTTGTTCTTGTTATTTTATTGTTGTTGTGGTTATTATTATTGTTGCTATTGATGCCACTGTTGTTGGATAGGACAGAGAGAAATGGAGAGAGGAAAGGAAGACAGAGGGGGAGAGAAAGATGGACATCTGCAGACCTACTTCACTACCTGTGAATTGACGCCCCTGCAGGTGGGGGCCCGGAGGCTCGAACTGGGATCCTTAATGCTGGTCCTTACGCTTCGAGCCATGTGCGCTTAACCCACTGCTATAGCCCGCCCCGAGTAGTGGATTCTTGACGCAGGCACCACCTCTATAAATAACTCTGGAAATAATAAAAAATTTTAATTGCTTTAATTTTCTTTTTTCTTTCTTTTTTTTTAAAGATTTTATTTATTTGCTTATGAGAAAGATAGGGGAGAGAGAGAAAGAACCAGACATCACTCTGGTACATGTGCTGCCAGGGATTGAACTCAGGACCTCATGCTTGAGAGTCTAGTGCCTTAGCCACTGTGCCACCTCCTGAGCCACTACTTTAATTTTCAAAAAGTGCTTTAAAAAAGAAGAGTTGTGGGAGTCGGGCTGTAGCGCAGCAGGTTAAGCGCAGGTGGCGCAAAGCACAAGGATCGGCATAAGGATCCCGGTTCGAACCCCGGCTCCCCACCTGCAGGGGAGTCGCTTCACAGGCAGTGAAGCAGGTCTGCAGGTGTCTATCTTTCTCTCCTCCTCTCTGTCTTCCCCTCCTCTCTCCATTTCTCTCTGTCCTATCTAACAACAACAACAACAATAATAACTACAACAATAAAACAACAAGGGCAACAAAAGGGAATAAATAAATAAAATAAATATTTAAAAAAAAAAGAAGAGTTATCTAGTTGTCTTGACCCTGACCCCGTGGAACTGATCCTTATCTTTAACCTAGAACTGACCCTTGACCATTTTTTTTAAGTCTGAATTTCTGATCTCTCTGAGATAGAATTAAAGCCAGACACCCATCTCCAGGGAAACACAGCTATGTCCAACATTATTTATAATTTCAGATGTTTCACAGAGAACCCCCCCATCCCTTTTCCAAAATCCATCCCTAAGTCCCCTCAGGATCTCCAGACTATTAAACGCTCCACCCTAGAGCCATTTTCTAGCTTGCTTTCAGAGCTTTCAAAACAAAACAAATTAAAAAAAAAAATTCATTCCAGAGGAGCAGGGCAGAAGGAAGCCAGGCGCTGTGGCTTGTACTGACCCTGAACTGATAATTCCTTATTTCCGTTTTCAGTAACACGGAAGACATCTCCTTCCCTTTTTTGTGGCTCCTCCACCTCCCTCTTCCCCCTAACAAAACAGACACACAGGCACAAAAACCAAAGCAGCCCAGTCAAAGCCTACAATTTGGGCTTCACAGTAGGTTCCTGGACGGCAGCTACAGCAGGACTGGGGCTGGCTGGGATGTTATTCCGGGAAGCAGGCCCCTCACAAACAAGAAACATTCCTCCTGGTTAGTACTTGGATGGGAGAAATATCCCAAGTTCACATCTGCTGACTGCAGGCAGGAGCACATGGCTGCCTCCAAGTGCCAGAGACATCGGTGAGGAAAAAGGGCTTGGATGGGCCTGAGAATCAAATATGCAATCTCTTCACTGAGAGCTGGTTCTGCTTTGGAAGAGCAAGGGTTGTGGGTTTTGGTGGGTAGCCAAGTACTATTAACAATGGGTACTTTTTCATTAATTGCGTTTTTTTTTTAAGATTTTCATATTTTATGTATTTACTTTGGGTAGAGACAGAAAGAAATTGAAAGGAAATAGAGAGGGGGAAGAGACCATTGAATAAAGATAACAATAAAAACACTTTTTTAAAGGGCCAGGTGGTGGCGCACCTGGTTGACTGCACATGTTACAATGCACAAGGACCCGGTTCGAACCCCCAGTCTCCCCACCTACAGGGGGAAATCTTTACAAGTGGTCAAACAGTGTTACAGATCTGTCCCTGTTTGTCTGTCTGTCTGTCTGTCTCTCTCTCTCTCTCTCCCTCTCCCTCTCCCTCTCCCTCTCCCTCTCCCTCTCCTGCCTCCAGGATTATTGCTGGGACTTGGTGCTCACACTACAAATCCACTGTTCCTAGAGGCCATTTTTTCATATATATATATATATATATATATATATATATATATATATATACACACACACACACACACACACACACATACATATATATAATTATAGGACAGAGAGAAACTGAAAGAGATGGGGAAGATAGAGGGGGGGAAGATAAAGACACCTGCAGACCTGCTTCACCACTTGTGAAGCAACCTCCCTGCAGGTGAGGAGTCAGGGGTTCGAACCAGGATCCTTATGTGGGTTCTTGAGCTTCGTACTGTATAAGTACCTCGCACTAACCCATCGCGCCACTGGAGCTCCGGTTCTTGAGCCTTGTACTTTGTGTGCTTAACCCAGTGTGCTACCACCCAACCTCCCTCTTTATCACCCACTTCCCTTTCGATTTCTGGCTATCGCTATCCAATAAATAAATAAAGATAATATTAAAAACTTAAAGGAGAGAAAGGGAAGGAGGAGGAATGAGAAACACTTGCAACACTGTTTCACCGCTTAGGAAGTTTCTCCCCTTCGGGTGGAGATCTGGGATTTGAACCCGGGTCCTTGTGCACTGTGATGTATGGCCCCGTCAACTGCATTTGAAGAGCAGGCCTGTGGGCCAAGTCTTGCTCACACATGCTCACACTCCAGGTTCAGCTCAGCAGCCTGCACAGTCCAACCTCCTGCCTACTCTTACTATGCTTCCTTCTTTTGAATAATTTTCCTTGTTTATATGTATTTTTTATGATACGGAAAAGCATAAACACTGGTGTACCTCTGAAATTATCTCAAAAAAAAAATTATTTTTTTTTTTTTTAAAAAAAAACCTTTCCATGTACTTTTCCAGCCTCCTAGGGACACCTCCTTTGGTTCTGGGTGACAACTGGAACAGGAGCCCATGACCTTGGGACTCCCCAGGCTCCCACCATTCAAGGCCGCCATTGTTTTTCCCAAGTGGGTGGAAAATTCCCACCTCCCATGCTATTCTCTTTACTTCCTCAACCTGAAAGGACAGACAGAAAACCTGAATGGCTGGACACACTCCTTCCCATTAATTTCCCGGCTTTGGCATTTCTAATGTTTTCTTTCAGTCCTCACATCACCCACTTCCATCTGGAGAAGGTTTCTCAAAAATCCAAGTAGGGGTTTGGAAACCGGCCATACCGCTACATCTCTCTGGCCTCGCCACCACTGATGTAGTGTTTCTTTTGGTAGAAGCCTCACTGACAGCGGTTTTTGCATAACTGAACAGCCACGAGTTCAAAGCACAGAAGCCATAAGTGCACGCACAGCAGACACACTCCTAAGAAAATTCAGGGGGGTCGGGCGGTAGCACAGCAGGTTAAGCGCACATGGTGCGAAGCACAAGGACCCCGGCTTAAGGATCCTGGTTCAAGCCCCTGGCTCCTCACCTGCAGGGGAGTCGCTTCACAGGCAGTGAAGCAGGTCTGCAGGTGTCTGTCTTTCTCTCCTCCTCTCTGTCTCCCCTCCTCTCTCCATTTCTTTCTATCCTATCCAACAATGATGACATCAATAACTACAACAATAAAACAATAAGAGCAACAAAAGGGAATAAATAAATAAATATGAAAAATTATTTAAAAAAAAAAGAAAAAGAAAAAGAAAATTCAGGGACAGTGCTTCAAAATCTGACTCTCCACTTCCATGAATTCTTGCTTTATCTGTGAAAAGTGAGACTTGGTTGTGGTACATTTAGTGGTGAATGAGCCCAGGGCTGGGCACCCTCCATGGTCCAATCCTCTCTCTAGATATAATTTTTTAAATTATCTTTATTTATTGGATAGAGACAGAGAGAAATTGAGAGGGGAAGAGGAGACAGAGAGGGGGAGAGACAGAGAGACACCTGCAGCCCTGCTTCACCACTTGTGGGGACCGGGAGCTTGAACCTGGGTCCTTGCACACTGTTAACATGTACACTCAACCAGGTATGCCACTACCCGGTTCCCAATCTTCTGTTCTTTATTTCATTTTTTGAAGGGGAGAAAGTGGGAGAGAGAGAAGAGAGATGTTACAACACCACTCTGCCATCTACGGAGGTTTCTCAGTTGATAGTACTGGTGCATTCACGTGCTTCTAGGACTCAAACTCAGGACCCTACACACAGAAAGGCATGTGTTTCACTGGCACGACATCTCCTGGACTGAAGACTGAGAGTAAAGAGAGAGAGAGAGATTGACTCAGCATCTTAAGTGCAGTAAGTCAGAGGGAAAATGATGAGTGAATACCAGATGATCTCACTCATTGGTGGAACTTAAGAATCAAAGAAGAGGGTGAAGGGGCTGGGCGGTGGCACGCCTGGTTGAGCACATGTTACCATACACAAGGGCCTAGGTTCAAGCCCCCAGTCCCCACCTGCAGGGAGGAAGCCTTACAAGTGATGTAACAGTGCTGCAGGGAGTCAGCCACTAGCGCAGCAGGTTAAGTGCAGGTAGTGCAAAGCACAAGGGCCAGTGTAAGGATCCCGGTTCGAGCCCCCGGCCCCCCACCTGCAGGGGAGTCACTTCACAGGCGGTAAAGCAGTTCTGCAGGTGTCTGTCTTTCTCTCCCATCTCTGCCATCCCCTCCTCTCTCCATTTCTCTCTGTCCTATCCAACAACAACGACATCAATAACAACAATAATAACTACAATAAAAAACAAGGGCAACAAAAAAGAGGATAAATAAATATTTTTTTAAAAAAGAAACAGTGCTGCAGGTGTCTCTCTGTCTCTTGCTATCTTCTTCCCTCTCAAGTTCTCTCTGTTTCTACCCAACAAACAAATATTTTTTTTAAATAGACATTAAAAAAAAAGAAGCAAAGACAGGGATAACACAAGGTAAGGTGAAATTTAGACTAGCTGTGGTCTACTGCAGAAGAGCCAAGAACTCCAAAGGGTGGTGGGAACAGGGTGGCTGAGAGATTCATTCACAGCAAGATGTGATTACCCAGCTGGTGGCAGGTGTGGTGTGCAGATACCAATCAGGTAAGAAATTGCATTCATGACATCTGCCCGATGAACCATTTACAAGCCCCCCAAGTGATTTTAAAAATAGAATCAGAATTGGGAGTCAGGTGGTAGCTCAGCGGGTTAAGCGCACATGGCACAAAGCATCCAGGACCAGCAAGGATCCCAGTTTGAGTCCCCATCTCCTCACCTGCAGGGGAGTCGCTTCACAGGTAGTGAAGCAGGTCTGCAGGTGTCTATATTTCTCTCCCATTCTCTGTCTTCCCCTTCTCTCTCCATTTCTCTCTGTCCTATCTAACAACGACGACATCAATAATAACTACAACAATAAAACAAGGGCAACAAAAGGGAATAAAAAAATAAATTTTTAAAAATAGAATCAGAATTATACTGCTTGGTGAGTTCATTATACTATCTGCAAACTGTAAGGAAGGCTGGAGAGGCAGCTCACCCGAAAGGTGTCTGCATTGTCACGTGTGTGGCCCAGGTTTGAGACCCTGGTGTGATAGATGGAACACTACAGCACTGAAGGAAGCCACAGTACTCTGGTGTCTGCCTCTGTTTGAAAAAGTCATCCTGGAGGGCCGGGTGGTGGCGCACCTGGTTGGGTACACACATTACAGTGCGCAAGGACCTGGGTTCAATGCCCCAGTGTCCACCTATAGGGGGAAAGCTTCACAAGCGGTGAAGTAGGGCTGCAGGTGTTTCTCCTTCTCTCTCCCTCCCTACCTCCCCATTCCCTCTCATTTCTCTCTGTCTCTATCCAATAAATGAATAAAAATAATGAAAGAAAGAAGAAAAGGTTATCCTGGATCAGTGAAGCCCCTTCTATGATAAAAAAAAGAAATGGAAAAATAAAAATCAAGGGGCCAAGTGGTGGTGCACCTGGTTGAGCACACATGTTACAATGCACAAGGACCAAGGTTCAAGTCCCCAGCCCCCACCTGCAGAGGGAAAGCTTTGAGAGTGGTGAGGCAGGGCTGCATCTGTCTCTCTGTCTCTCTCATGCACTATCTCCCCCTTCCTCTCAATTTCTGGCTGTCTCTATCCAATAAATAAATAGATAATTTAAATAAATTAATTAATTAAATTAAAATTAAATAGTCAGGGAGGATTAATTAGTATTTTATTCATATTTATCTATTTATTATTTTTGCTGTCAGGGTTATCACTGGGGCTCGGTGCCTGCACTACAAATCCTGTGGCCATTTTTTTTCCTCCAATTTTTTTGGATAGGACAGAGAGAAATTGAGAGGGGAGGGGAAGATAGAGAGGGAGAAAGACAGACACCTGATGACCTGCTTCACCACTTGTGAAGTGACCTTCCTGCAGGTGGGGAGCTTGGGCTCAAACCAGGATCCTTGCACTGGTCTTTGCACCACTGCCTGGCCCCCCTCAGTTAGTTATTTTAGCAAAGAGAACCTCTTTACCAGGTAAAGAACACACATGAGGTCAGTGTATACAATTCTGAACTACTGTCATTGTCTGGAAGACTCCCGTTTCTATGTTTCAGGGTTCAGAGAATGTAAGCGCATCTGTGACTCATACACCAGTTACTACATACACACAGAGGGCAAACCTGAACGTAGTGTTTCGATTCCAGAGAAGCCTATGTGGCTGGCATGTGTGTAGAATTCACTACAGTAGGTCCCTGACCTCTTCTATATTTAATGAAGAGAATTTTAAAAGGAGTAGCAATAGGCCTCCAGTTAAAATGTGGTTTTCAATCCAGGGCCAATTCAAAGGGCTGAAAAATATGTGAGCTCTCAGCACTCACTTCTAACATGTTGGCGTGAACTGGGGAAATGTACAGTGACAGAAACATCCAGACTTCAAAGCATTACCAGAGGGCTGCACTTACTGAGCCGCGAGCCTTTTTTTCCCATCTCAACAGAAGGAAACTCAACATCTCAACAGAAGGAAACTGAGTCTCAGAGAGGAAATAGCTCAGTTTAGGGCAAAGAGCTCAGGTGGGTCTGAACCTCGTCTATGATGGTAAAACTCGAGCATGAGTTCAGATAACAAGTGACACCAAAAAGCCAGAGGTGACCATATGACAAGGTCAGAGCCCCTGGCTCCATCAGCACCGGCACTGTCATTTCACCAAGACTAATAAGCGACAGCACTGACTCCTTGGAACAGCCTCCCCAAGCCTGCTCTTGGCACCCACGGAGTCCCTGAGTGTGACGGAGGCCCTGCTGGAGAAGCTACTGCAAAGAGCACCACCTGCCTGTGCCACTGGGGCGGATGGTGAGTGACTGAGCAACATGGTGAATCTACTCAGATAGCTCCCGGCCTCTCCACATGCTACACTGTAACAGAAACATGGAGGGGGGAGAGATAGGGAGAGAAGAGCTTCCCCAGCCCACCCTTCTCCCAGCCACATGGGGGTGTGAGTACCCATTTATTGGGGAAACTGACGATCCTTCCTAGCCGACTGAATCCACATGGATCCCAGTCACTTTCAAAGCCAGCAACAAGCAGACATCAGGCTCAACCTGACGCTGTTGACTGGCTACGGAAGAAGAGCAAACGCTAGAAGAAGAAGAATGGGGGTGTGGCCCGAGGGGACAGGGAGCCAGGCCCCAGTAACTGGAGATTTTTTTTAGTATTTATTTATTCCCTTTTGTTGCCCTTGTTTTTTTAAAAAAATATTTATTCCCTTTCGTTGCCCTTGCTGTTTTATTGTTGTAGTTATTATTGTTATTATTGATGTCGCTGTTGTTGGATAGGACAGAGAGAAATGGAGAGAGGAGGGGAAGACAGGAGGATGGGGGGAGAAAGACACCTGCAGACCTGCTTCAAGCGACTCCCCTGCAGGTGGGGAGCCTGAGGCTTCAACTGGGATGCTTATGCCTGTCCTTGTGCTTTGCGCCACCTGGGCTTAACCTGCTGCACTACTGCTCAACTCCCTTTTATTTTCTTTTATTTGTTTAAATTTTTTTATATTTATTATTTGCCCTCTTGTTGCCCTTGTTTTTCATTGTTGTTGTAGTTATTATTTTTGTTGTTACTGATGTCATCATTGTTAGAATAGACAGGAATGGAGAGAGGAGGGGAAGACAGAGAGGGGGAGAGAAAGACAGACACCTGCAGACCTGCTTCACCGCCTGTGAAGCGACTCCCCTGCAGGTCGGGGAGCCGGGGGCTGGAACCAGGATCCTTACCCTGGTCCTTGTGCTTTGTGCCACCTGTGCTTAATCTGCTGTGCTACCACCCGACTCCCTCTTTTCTTATTTTTAACCAGAGCTCTGCTCAGCTCTGGCTTATGACAGTGCCAGGAACTGAACCCGAGACTCCAGAGGCTTTTGCAAAGTTTTGTTTGTTTTTTTTTTTTGCTTTTGAAAGTCTTTTTTTTTCTTCTTTTTTTTTAATATTTACTTATTCCCTTTTGTTGCCCTTGTTGTTTTATTGTTGTAGTTGTTGTTGTTGTTAGAGAGGACAGAGAGAAATGGAGAGAGGAGGGGAAGACAAGAGAGGAGGAGAAAAAGACACCTGTAGACCTGCTTCACCGCCTGTGAAGCGACTCCCCTGCAGGTGGGGAGCCGGGGGCTTGAACTGGGATCCTTACCACGGTCCTTGTGCTTTGCGCCATGTGCGTTTAACCCGCTGCGCTACCGCCCGACTCCCACACAGGAGAGTCTTACAGAACCATTATGCTAACTCCCTGGAGCACTTTTCCTTCTTTGTTTCCAGATACTAGCATGCTCAGTGCTGGGAATGCCCACAGCGTGAAAATGACACCTCTGGCAGTGACAGCCAGGGCTAAGCCTGAAAGAGAAGGGTGCAACGGTAGCAAAGACCTTTTAGGATACAGTAGAAGGCCTCCGTGGAGTACGGTAGCAGATTGAGAAAATCCTAACTAGACATCCAGGGCTCCAAGTTCTTAGTGACACCCGCCCCCCACCCCCCGAGATATGAGAACTTCGTCTGGCTGCCACCAAATGCCAGGAGAGGTGGGATCAGAGAAGGAAGCAGTGCCTGGGGCTTCCTGCAGGACTTTCAACCGAGTCACTTGACCTTCCCAGGTTGTTTTGGAAGTGGAGAGAGACCAACTGCCTGCCAGTTTGACAGAGTTCATGATAGGATTAGATTTTATTTATAAAGAGGTTTCACATCCTGAGCTCCAGTGCTTTGCTATTAATAAAAGGAACATGTTCAGGAGGTCAAGCTGTGAGTCCAGAGTTATGGGCCAGGCAGTAGTGTGCCTTGTTAAGCACTCAAGGACCTGGGTTCGAGCCCATGCTCCTCACCTGCAGGGGGGAGTATTGCCGCCTCAGTGTACAAGTCCAGTTTGTATGGGGCCAGTTAGCGAAGCAGGGACCCCCAAAGGAATAGAAAAAAAATCCAAGGGACTTGGACTTTTCAAAGTCCTTTGATGTCTATGGAACTCTGTTTCTTAGTTATTGCATATCAGAAAGGCAGAAGTAACATGGAACCTGTTTCCTAAAGCTGCAAGATGGAAAATATATGCGGAACCATTAATTCACCGTGAGCATTGAGAAAGGGTATTTTTTAACTGGCATGTACACATTAAGGTCAAATGACTGGATAAATGAGGGGAGTTAGACTTTCTAAGGATAAGTTCAGGACGTTAAATGCCTCCAGTCAGAGTGTCTCTTGCCTCGCTGGATCTCACTCAAGTCTAGGGGTTTGCCTGCAGCACCTTCTATAATTCTATACCATTTCACCTGAAAACTCAAAAATGAAGGGATGAAGTTCACTGCAGAGTTAACCAGTGAAGGCAGAATGTGCCCAGGCTTGCAGGAGGAGGGAAATGTCTGGCTGTCCAAAATTACCTGGAGAGGTGATCTCTGGAATCCTGGCTAGAGGTTGGATTCCAAGTTTCTCATCTACCTGTGGAAGGACACAGAATCCTAGGAAGTTCTTCTCTCTCAAAAACCATGCCTTTGAGGGCTGGGAAGAAAGCACATTGCTGGTGCATGGGTCTTGCACGCAAGGGGTCCTGGGTTCAACCCCTCACATCTCCAATAGCCAGAGATGAGCGGTGCTCTGGTCCACAATTTTCAGGTGTCAGCTCTCTATCAGATTTCAATTAGGAGAAGGGCCTTTTGTTATTGCAGGGGTTTAATGACTCTGAGTCCAGAAAGAGAGGTACAGGGAGAGAGGGAGAGAAGGACACCACAGCACCAAAGGAAGCTTCCTTCAGTGTGATGGGAGTCTGGTTTGAACTTAATTCATAGGCATGGCAAAGCAGGTACATTATCTAGGTGAGCTATTTTGGGGTCTGAAAGGATTATTTTATACCTCACTCCATCTTATTACTCAGGTCCCCAGGTCATTTCTTAGGGGCCGAGTGGTGGCGTGTCCAGAAGAGTACACATGTTACAACGCACAAGGACCCTGGTTCAGGTCGCTAGTGCCCACCTGCAGTGGGGGGAGAAGTTTCACAAGTGGTGAAGCGGTACTAAAGGTCTCTCCCTTTTTATCTTTCGCCTCTCTCAAAAGTTCTGTCTCCATCCAAAATAAAGAGTAAATATTTTTTAAAGAAATCTTTAAAAATACATTTCTTAACATTTCTATGCATTTCTAAACATGTAAAGAATTCCTAGCACACTCAAGTCATCCCCCAGAGGATAATTTTACACTCCTCCTTCTCCTCCCACAGTCCAGCACCGTAACCTGTTAGCCTGCGCTGAGTTATCTCTGAGAGTATTCTATGCGTATCTGGAGAACATCCATTATCTCTGGCTATCTGGAGCTCAGTAACATTCAAACTTCTGGCACATTTGGGATTGGGGAAAAATACAGTCAAAGGAAACAAGCGCTCATTATGTCTTTCTTCTTGGGTCTCATTGTGCATGCCAACATATTTTCTCCTAAGCATCCACTCTTGGAAGAGTCTACCATTACATGAGCAGTGAGTCACAGTTAAGGGACTGTTGTGACTTGTTCCACCCATCAGGGTATGAACCAAATCATGGATGATCTTCGCTGCTTGGGAATAATTTCATGGGGTGGGGAGAAGGGGAGGTCTTCCATCAAGATTTCTTTGATCACATGCACAGATGTTTATTCATGAAGGTGACCTCGAATGAAATGAGCGATTTCCTGGCCAGAATGTAAATTCAGCCAAGTGTCGACTCAGTAGGCAAACCCAATTCCAGGAGAAATTAAAAATGAGATTATAGCGGGTCAGGGGAGATAGCAAAGTGGTTATGGAAAAGACTTTCTCCCACCAGGCTGAGGAGGTGGCATAATGGTTATGCAAAAAGAGTTCATGCCTGAGGCTCTGAGCTCCCAGGTTCAATATCTGGCATCACAAACTAGAGCTGAGCAGTAATAAAGAAAGGTAAAGGTGACTAGCTGGAGCCCTGCAGTCGCCCAGGGATACACATGCCTTATGTTAAAAATAAATAAAAATGAGACTATGAAAAGCATGGCGGAGGGGCTGGGAGATGACTCGTCTGGTAGTGCACAAATCTTGGGCCGAAGGTTCAAGCCCCTGGCTACCCAACTCTTTTTACAAAATAGGGAGACTCTGAATCCGAAAATGTTTCCCAGGTGTGAATCTGGCTCTGGACTCAATCATCTTTATTCACTCACTCATTCACTTACTCACTCACTCTCACCCTCTCCCTTCTCCAGCAGCAAGATCTCAGGTCCTCTCCCACTCTGGCAAAGAGAGTCAAGTCTCCTTATCAGCAACTGAAAAGGTGTGGATTCATTTAAGACTTGAAAGATTTTCATTTGGAAGTGGGCCTCCTACCTCCTGCAAAGATAATCATTCTCTCTAAATAGATATACATATTTTAAAAATTTGCTTTTTAATTTCTTAATAAAAGAGGGAGAGAAAGGAAACCAGAGTATCACTCTGGCACATTCAATGGCAGGGATCAAACTGGGGACCTCATGCCTGACAGAGAGAGTCTAACACCTTATCCACTGAACCCATCACCCAGGCTGCAGTAGACAGTATTTTATGCTTCCCAGCCAATGCTCTGCAGGCTCTAGAGGAACTGGAGCATTTTGAGTCTTGGTCCCACACTACGGGGAAAGGGTGGTTAAAAAAAAAAAGAAAGAAAAAGAAAAAAGACAAGCAAATTCTCACTGGCAGTGCCCTAAAAGAATATTTGGGAACTGTTTTGGGCTTACCGTAGGGTAAGAGGCAAATTGCAGGGAGTCGGGCGGTAGTGCTGTGGGTTAAGCGCACGTGGTGCAAAGCACAAGGACTGGCGTTAAGGATCCTGGTTCAAGGCCCCAGCTCCCCTCCTGCAGGGGAGTCGCTTCACAGGCTTCACAGGCGGTGAAGCAGGTCTGCAGGTGTCTGTCTTTCTCTCCCCGTCTTCCCCTCCACTCTCCATTTCTCTCTGTCCTATCCAACAATGACATCAACAACACTAATAATAACTAGAACAGGGGCAACAAAAGGGAATAAATAAACTTTAAAAAAATACAATTCACTAACAGATGTGTACTTGGGTATGTTCACATTTTTTTAAAAAAGAGGCAAATTGCAAGGGCTTCAGAAATCAAAGTCTACTACACATTGATTTTTCAGGGTTTCAAAATAAAAATGAATGAAGCCAATGGTTCATCTGAATCCTCAGCATAAACAAAGGAGTGAACCAGCCTGCCCAGATCAGAGAAGGGAACAGACACCTCAACTGAGCACTGCAATTTCAAGTTTCTTTGAGTTCCTGGTACTTTGTTGGGTGGTTAAGGTGTCTATTTCCTTTTCCTTCTCTGTCTCTCTTTAACACACACACACAAAGTTGTTCTTGTATTTTTAAGGGTGGAATGGAAAGTTAAAAAACTTCAAATAATCCCTCCCAAAGCAGTCACACTAGTGAAAGCAGTCAACGAAGTGTCGTAGCACGATTTACTTTCCACTGGGCATTCTCACCACACTTCTAGAGGGCAGCCAACGCTCTCTCACTCACTGGCTGGCACCCACCCACCCGGCTCTCCCAGCACCCCCAGTGGAGCCGCCTTTACCCTCCGAAGGCTCTATTACCCGTAAAGATGCCGCCATAACACCAATCACAGCATTTCCTCCAAGCTCCTTTCAGATTCCCAGCTGCAGATGATGGCTGGGCCAGTCGGAACAAGTCTGATTTACTCTTTAAAAGACCATTGGCTCTGTCTAGTGGCAGGAGCCACCACTGAGTACTTAGTGATCTATGGCCCCTGTGATTTGCAGGCTCACTGGATCCTCAAGACCAGGCAGTCAGGCTGTGGTCCTCCTTAACACGGCTTTACAGATTAGAGAGAGGGGCAGGGCGGCACCGAGGGGTTGCCCAGAGGAAAATGGGAGAGAGGCGGCCAAGGCCGGTGGCTGCAGGGTCTCAGTTAATGATTCACTGGCAGCCCTCCTCTCGCCCTCCCCCCACCTCCCTCCTCTCTCTCTCTCTCTCTCTCTCTCTCTCTCTCTCTCCTCTGTCTCTCCGTGTCTCTCCCCTGCTCTTCCTCTCTTCCTGTTTCTGTCTCTCAGCAGTGCGCCAGGGCACGAGCGCACGCGTACACACAGACACACAGACACACACACACACAGACACACACACACAGACACACACACACACAGACACACACAGAGGCACACAGACACACACAGACACACACACACAGACACACACAGACACACACACACACAGACACACACAGAGGCACACAGACACACACAGAGACACACACACAGAGACACACACTCACAGACACAGAGACACACACACAGACACACACAGAGACACACACAGACACACAGAGACACACACACTCACACACAGACACACAGAGACACACACAAACACACTCACACACACACACTCAGACACACACACACTCAGACACACACACACAGACACACACACACAGAGACACACACACTCAGACACACACTCAGACACACACACACAGACACACACACACTCACACACACACACTCAGACACACACTCAGACACACACACAGACACACACACACACACTCAAGACACACAGAGACACACACTCAGACACACACACACAGAGACACACACACACTCAGACACACACTCACACACACACACTCAGACACACACAGAGACACACACACTCAGACACACACACACACCAGACACACTCAGACACACACTCACACTCAGACACACACTCACACACACAGAGACACACACACACTCAGACACACACTCAGACACACACACACAGAGACACACACACACTCAGACACACACTCACACACACACACAGACACACACACTCAGACACACACTCTCTCACACACACTCAGACACACACTCAGACACACACACTCAGACACACACTCACACACAGACACACACTCAGACACACACACACCAGACACACTCAGACACACACACTCAGACACACACTCACACACAGACACACACTCAGACACACACACACACCAGACACACTCAGACACACACTCACACACACACACTCACACACACACACACTCAGACACACACACACACTCACACACACACACTCAGACACACACACACACTCAGACACACACTCAGACACACACACACCCAGACACACACACACACAGAGACACACACACACTCAGACACACTCACACACTCAGACACACACACACACACAGACACACACACACTCAGACACACACTCACACACTCAGACACACACACACAGAGACACACACACACTCAGACACACACATTCTCTCTCTCTCTCTCTCTCTCTCTCTCTCTCTCTCTCTCTCTCTCTCGCACACCCTCTTTCATCTCCATCCCTCCGGCCCCGCGCACAGCCAAGTCCTCGCAGACCGACCGAGCTGCTCGCTGTCGGGCGGGGCGGGTGCGGGGAGGCGAGGCCAGAGCCCGAGTCTCTGTGCGGGGCGGGCGGGCCGGGGGTCGCCGCTCAGGGACACCTGTTGTCGCGTCCCCCCTCGGGCCCACGGAGACGCCCGGGTCCCCAGCCCCGGAGACACCCCGCTCGGCTGAGCGCAGGCGAGGCCCGCTCCGCCCCGCAGCCCCCGGCGGGCGCCCCCCGCACACCCGCGGCCCGAGGAGGCGGCGCGCCCCGGGCTCAGAGGAGCAGCGCCCGTGCCGGGGCGGCGCTAAGACCCCGCGGCCGCCGCCCGCCGCCCGCCGCCGCCCGCCGCCGCTCCACCTGCGGGGCCCCCTTTGCGGCGCGCTCACCTGCGACGCCGCCCGCAGGGCCGCGAACGTCGGCGGGAAGGTGCCGGGTGTCCGCGCTCCGCGCCCGCCCTGCCGCTGTCCCTCCCGGCCGCCGCTCCGACTCGGCGCTCGCTGGGGCCCGCGGCTCGCCTCCGGCGCCCAGGCCGCTCTCTGATTGGCCGAGCGGGCATGTGGGCGTGGCCGGGCGCTGCGGGGCGAGGAGCCGGCCGAGCCCGCCCGAGCTGCGTCTGTGGATTCGGGTTGGAGTTGTCACGGCATCTCTGTGCCGCGCCTGGAGCCGCGACTTGTGCAAGGTCCTAGCCACGTCAATAAACCCCTGAAAAATAAGAAAGATCATCAGTGGTGGTGGGAGTGGTGTGCAGCTCTACCCCATGTATAACCTATATAATCTAGTAAACCATTATTAAATCACTAATAAAAAATGTAAGAAGAAAGATGATGACAGCTTCATTCCCAAGGAATTACGTATCTGAGCTCAGGCGAGGCTGTAGTAGTAGTAATGCTCACGTTTTTGAACCACGTCTCCTAGCTGGGGGGATTCTGGAGACAGAATAACACAACTAGCAGCAATAACAAAGCTAATGTTTCTCTATTATTTGCTTTTCCCAAGTGCGCTACATAGACCATAGATTCCGAAGTACAGGAAGCAGTGCCATTAGAATACCCATATGTTCTGAGAAACGTGTGTACAGGTGGCATCAATTCTGAGACCTGAGAGGTTTTCATCTGGAAGGCACTGCAGTAGTCACTAGACCTTTAGCCATTTTCTCCTATGGGTGTGGAATCCATGTGAAGAGCAAAAACAACTGTTACAAATCAGGGAGCAGGCTAGGGAGATAGCATAATGGTGATGCAAAAAGGCTTTCATGTCTGAAGCACCAAAGGTCACAAGTTCAATAACCAGCCCCATCAATAACCAGAGCTGAGAGTGCTTTGGTAATAAACAAATAAATCGGAGTACCACTACAACTTTGTTTTCCTGTTCATCGAGTGAACCCTTTAAACATCCACCTAGACCATTAGGTAGAAAAAAATAGCACAATCTGAATTTTAGGTCATTTGACTTTGGTCGTGTACATATGTTTAAAGCAAATATGTGCTCATTTTCCTTATTCCTTCCTGACTCTGCTTCCTTTGTCAACAGAACATTTGAGTGACAGATTTGGCTCTGTAGAGAAGACGCAGGTGAAAACCAGCCTAGTCCACTCTGAAGAGTCTTGGATTTTACCCAAGTGCAAGGTTTAAATCATGTGCTTTGAGGAACCCAGGATACTAGGAGACCATGAACTCAGTTCCCAACCCCTTCCCCCCTTTATATCAAGGAGCAAGCCATTGACTCTCTTTATGGATGGGGCATGGGTGGAGGCACCGTGACCACAGCAGACTGTGTGAAGATGTTCTTTAATCATTATCTTTCTCCATGAAGCAAATGAAGACATGTGCTCTCTTTTATAAATGTGTCTTTTTCCAAAGCAGAATTTATGTGGCATTGTGTTTGATACCACTGTTAAGATGCATCTCTGAGCTAGTTCTTGTTTGTTTGTCACAGTTTTTTGAATGAAGTCTTTTCTAAAATTTTTAAATATTTATTTATTCCCTTTTGTTGCCCTTGTTGTTTTATTGTTGTTGTCATTGTTGGATAGGACAGAGAGAAAAGTAGAGGGGAGGGGAAGACAGAGGGGGGAAAGAAAGATAGACACCTGCAGACCTGCTTCACCGCTTGTGAAGCGACTCCCCTGCAGGTGGGGAGCCGGGGTTTGAACCGGGATCCTTATGCCGGTCCTTGTGCTTTGCGCCACCTGCGCTTAACCCACTGTGCTACCGCCCAACTCCCATTGCCATTGTTTTTTAACTGAAGAGAGTGGGCAGAGAGGAGAGACAGAAAGAGCAGACACACCATAGCACTGTTCCACCATCCAAGAAACTCACTCTGATGCCGTCCATGCTGCTCCCATGTGGGGCTGAGGTTTGAACCCAGAATGTTGTACACCGTAAAACACACAGTCGCTTAGTGATCTGTGTCCCACACCAGAAGTTCCATTTGGATTAATCACATTGTCTCTACAAAGAAAAAAAAAAGGTAATTTCAGCCAGAGAACAATTAATTTTCTCCATCATCCTGGCCGCATCACACGAAACTCAGTAGTCTTCCAGAAGAAAGAGGCATGAAAGCAGAGTCTGGATTCCCTTCTTTATTTTTTTTACTTTCTTAAGTGTATTTATTCATTTTTTTATTTTTTAATTTTTTTTTAATTTTTAAATTTTATTTATTTATTCCCTTTTGTTGCCCTTGTTGTTTTATTGTTGTAGTTATGATTGATGTCGTTGTTGTTGGATAGGACAGAGAGAAATGGAGAGAGGAGGGGAAGACAGAGAGGAGGAGAGAAAGACAGAAACCTGCAGACCTGCTTCACCGCCTGTGAAGGGACCTGCCTGCAGGTGGGGAGCTGGGGGCTCAAACCGGGATCCTGACGCCGGTCCTTGAGCTAAGCGCCACCTGCGCTTAACCCACTGCGCTACAACCCGACTCCCTATTCCTCCTCTCCCTACAGAGGAGGAAGAAGTAGAAAGAACCAGAGAATTCCTCTGGCACATACGATGCCACGGATCAAACTCCAGACTCCCAGCTTGAAAATACACAGTGCCTCCTCCCAGACTGCCAAATATATTTCTTTCTTTTATTTTTATAAATATTTATTTATTCCCTTTTATTGCCCTTGTTGTCTTTTTGTTGTAACTATTATTGTTATCATTGTTGGGTAGGACAGAGAGAAATGGAGAGAGGAGGGGAAGACAGAGGGGGGAGAGAAAGACAGACACCTGCAGACTTGTTTCACTGCCAGTGAAGCGACTCCCCTGCAGTTGAGGAGCTGGGGGCTCGAACCAGGATCTTTATGCCGGTCCTTGCGCTTGGCACCACCTGTGCTTAACCCACTGCACTACCACCCAACTCCCCATATTTCTTTTTTAATTATTATTATCTTTTTAAAAATTTCTTTATTGGGGAATTAATGTTTTACATTCGACAGTAAATACAATAGTTTGTACATGCATAACATTCCCCAGTTTTCCACATAACAATACAACCCCCACTAGGTCCTCTGGATTCCCTTTTACTTGAATCATATTATGGGTAAGAAGTATCTACAAATCTGTCTCCCCCTTCCCTATCTGCCCCCCCCACACACACACACACTCATCTAGTTGTAGACTTGTAGACTTTGCTTACTTCTGTCTCCTATATTGCATTGCTTTTTTGGTGACTTCTCTGCAGCATCAAGATTCAACTAGATCATACTTTCTCCAAGAGAGCTTCACTAATTCGTCTGGGCAAAGGTAGAAATCACCTGGCCCATTTTATATCCTTCTTGTACTGGG
Source organism: Erinaceus europaeus (assembly GCF_950295315.1). Classification (NCBI taxonomy): domain Eukaryota; kingdom Metazoa; phylum Chordata; class Mammalia; order Eulipotyphla; family Erinaceidae; genus Erinaceus; species Erinaceus europaeus. The sequence continues at coordinate 14,154,783 of NC_080183.1, read as the reverse complement.
CCACAACATTCTAGTGATTACTTTGCAGGACCATCCCCCCAAACAAATCACAATGCATAGCCTAGCAAGTAGAACATAGTAGGTACTGAATAAACATGAACCATGTGTCTAAAACCCCCAGCAGGCTATTAAGGCAGCACTACAGAGACTGGAAGCACATCACACCCCTACCTCGACCAACAGAGCAGCCTCCACTTACAGCCTGAGAGGTGTTGAGAAATTGTGCAGATGTGGTTGAACACTGGCAGTTCCCACAAACCACTATATTTCCATGCAAGAATTAGTTACAGACCTCCACCACATTATCCCCTAAGGGTGTTGCTAATTCAGTCAAAACCATTGCAACAGTTGCTAAGGAGGCTTCCACCTTCCCAACATGCCTTTTACCTCTCTCCACTCCCTTTCCTAGCCAATCCTGTCCTGACTTGCCACTTCCGGAATTCTCCCATAAAAGCCTCTCCTGCCTGTTTCCACTTCTGCTCTCTTTCTCTTTTCTCTTCCTCAACCTGACCCAGAGAAGGGATGGTGGGCATAGTGGGAGGCGGCCATTTTGCTAGCTCCACGTGGCCTAAACCCCTGTGCTCACACCCAATTCTGGGGCATCCGGGTGACTAATGATTTGCATGCCTGCTCCACCATGAGTTCCTGGTCTCATCTCCCTCCCCCCCCTCGCCCCGCAACGCAACCTGACAGAGAGGCATTTGTTGTGGGTCATCCATCTACTTCAATCCAATCAAAATAGGCTTCTTCTGTCTCTCAGGCATGGTCAAGTCCAGTGAATAATAAGCTCTCTCTCAAATGGTACTACTAATTTTGAAAACAGTTGGGCCTTTTCTCAGAGAGTTAAACACAGAGTTATCATATGGCCCAGTGGAACTACCACTCCCACATATCTACTCAAATAGGATGAAAAATATGTTCCACACACAAAAAAAAAAAAAGAAGAAGAAGAAAAAGAAAGAAAGAAAAAGAGAGAGAGAGAAAGAAAACCAGGACGAGAGTGTTCATAGAAGCATTGTTAATAATGACTGACAAGGGGGACAGATGGTGGTGCACCAGATAAAGTGCACATAGAACAAAGCATAAGGACCCCCACAAAGATCCTGGTTCAAGCCCTCAGCTCCCCACCTGCAGTGGCGTCACTTCACAAGCGATGAAACAGGTATGCAGGTGTCTATCTTTCTCTCATCTTTTCTATCCTCCCTACTCTCCCAATTTCTCTCTGTCCTAACCAAAAAAAAAAAAAAAAATTGAAAAAAAAATGGCTGTAGGAGAGTGGATTTGTAGTGCAGGCACCAAGCCCCAGCTATAACCCTGGAGGTAATAATAATAATAATAACAATGACTGGAAAATGCAGACAGAGCAGATGGTCATCAGATGATGAATAAAATAAAATGTGATGGAGCCATAAAATAAGGCATTTTTCTCACTCATAAAAAGAGATGAACACTGGCATATGTTACACTGTGGATGAACCATGGAAACTAAGTGAAAAAAAGCCACATGCAAAGGCCAGATAGTGTATGAATCTATACCGATGCAATATTCAGAAAAGGTAAATTCATAGGACAGAAAACAGGGGATGAGGCAGTAGCGCAACAGGTTAAGCGCACGTGGCACGAAACGCAAGGACCGGCTTAAGGATCCCAGTTCGAGCCCCAAGCTCCCCACCAGCAGGGGAGTCGCCTCACAGGTGGTGAAGCAGGTCTGCAGGTGTCTTTCCCTCTCTCTGTCTTCCCCTCCTCTCTCCATTTCTCTTTGTCCTATCAATAACAGCAACAATAATAACTACAACAACAATAAAAAGCAAGGGCAACAAAGGGGAAAATAAAAATAAATAAAAAGACAGAAAACAAATTAGTGGGGCCAGGTAGTGGTGCACCTGGTTGAGCGCACAGGTTACAATGCACAAGGAGCTGGGTTCTAGCCCCTGGTCCCCACTTGCAGGGGAAAACTTTGTGAGTGGTAAAGCAGTGTTGAAGGTGTTTCTCAGTCTCTCTCCCTCTCTATTACCCCCTTCACTCTCAATTTCTGGCTATCCCTGTCCAATAAATAAATAAATATAATGCCAAAAATAATCAAAAGAAAACAGATTAGTAGTTGCCAGAGGGCTTACAGAAGGGGAAATAGGTAGAGACTGGCTGGCAAAAATAGGGTTTTCTTTTGGTATGATGAAATGCTCTGGAACTAAATAGTGGTTATGGTTATATAACTCTGAATATACTAAATACACAACAGTGTCGGGGGGGAGGAAAAGAAATGTACACAGTATGCATTCTGAGAATGTGGAAGCTGACAATGAAGGAAAGGTTAGTTCACTCCTTAAGTTTAGGCAGGAAAGGTATAAAAATGCAGAAGAATAGAAAAGTTGATAAAATCAGTTAAAAGTGGACTTGTTGGATCTCCACACCTCAGTCTCCGGCATCCCAGAGAATTTACTTCTTCAGACTGCATTGTGCCAATACTCTCTGATAGTGGGAATGTTCTTTATCTCAGTGCTTCTGATGGAAGGCTGATAGATACATGCACTGGCAATGTGGTTCTTGCAACTGGGGAAATGAGTTATTTATTTACTTATTTATTTATTTTTGCCTCCAAGGTTATTGCTGGGGCTCAGTGCGAGCGCTTCCACACTACGATCATCCTCTCTGGCATTACGCTATTCCACTGCAGAATACTGTGCCCCAGGATGGTTCCGTAGCCCCCATGCCCACTTGGTTGATTCCAAATTAAATTCCTCCATGAGGATCATTTCTGGAACCATCCGTTCCAGCCCGGTCCCATGGCTGCCAGTTCTCAGCAACATCGCCCCGCCAGATATTCGTCGGGATGCGGCATCATCTAAGTTCATTCCCCACGTCTACGCTCGACCGGACCTGCCAATATACGCGGATATCTTCGCCCACCCTGTCCAACGCTTGACGTCTCGTCACCCAATCTGGTCCCCTACGCCTGCACTGAACTTCTCTGTTCCAGACTCTTGGAAACAGAGTTGGCAGTCAGCTACGTAAAGAACAAACACCTCATCACAGACCCCTGCAAGCGTCAACCCGGCTTTGACCTAGCACGTTATGATCGGGCCCTCCTCAATCGCTATCGAACAGGCCATGGCCGGTGCGCCGCTATGTTCCATCGCTGGGGAGCCAGAGACGACCCGAACTGCCCCTGCGGCTCCAGACGGACTATGACCCACATAGTCAACGACTGCCACCTCTCCAGATTCAAAGGAGGTCTCAAAAGTTGACATCAGGCTCAACCTGACGCTGTTGACTGGCTACGGAAGAAGGGCAAACGCTAGAAGAAGTGCCTGCACCACAAATTCACTGCTCCTGGAAGCCATTTTTTCCATTTTGTTATTGTTGTTACTGGATAGGACAGAGATATTAAGAGAGGAGGGGAAGACAGAGAGGAGGAGAGAAAGACCTGCTTCACCGCTTGTGACGCGACCACCCCCTTCCCCTTGCAGGTAGGGAGCCTGAGGCTTGAACCAGGATCCTAATGCCAGTCCTTGTGTTTCACACCATGTGTGCTTATCCTGGTGTGTTACCGCCTGCCCCCCCCCCACGCCAGGAAATGAATTTTAAATTGCATTTAAATTGAAGTAGCTTTGTGTGACTACAGGTTAAGGTACTAATATGTAGCTTTCCCTGTTTAGAAGGCTGGAGCCATCGTATAAGGCAGTTTGGAAAAATGCTAGAGGGCATGGGAGTGAGACAGTCTATGTGTTCTGCCCACGGCCACCTTGATCCTGTGTTCACCAGGAATTTTTCAATAATATCTTCCTCCTCCCACCTGTGTTCCTCCCATGAACTCTTAATGAACTTCAGTTAATATCTCAGTGGTTTGCTTTGTTTTTATGGCAAGGTCCATTTCAGGCATAGTTATGGACAAAGCACTATGTGAAATTCTGGAAAGATTGTGGACAATGTCAGCCAAATTCCAAGGCAGAGAGGAAGAAGGAACAGGGAAGAAGAAGAAAAAAAAAAAAAAAAGCTAGTGGAAAATCTTTCTATTAAGAAAGTGGGAGATTGGGGCTGGCTGGTGGCACAACTCATTAAGCGTACACAGTACTAAGCACAAGGACCCGTGCAAGATCCACGTTTGAGTCCCCAGTTCCCCAAATTCAGGGCAGGGGGGTCACTTCACATGTAGTAAAGCAGGTCTGCAGGTGTCTGTCTTTCTCTCTCCCTCTCTTATCTCCTGCTCCTCTCTCAACTTTTCTCTGTCTTACCCAATAAAAAAAAGTGGCCAACAGGAGCAATGGATTAGTTCAGCAGGCACGAAACTCCAGCAATAAACCTGGAGGAAGGAGAAGAAGAAGGGGCCGGACAGTAGCATACCGGGTTAAGAGCACATAGTGCAAAGCACAGGGATCCTGGTTCGAGCCCCCAACTCCCCACCTGCAGGTGGAGTCACTTCACAACTGGTGAAGCAGGTCTGCAGGTGTCTGTTTTTCTCTCCACCTCTCTGTCCTCCCCTCCTCTCTCCATTTCTCTCTGTCCTATCCAACAAAAACAATAGCACCAACAACAATGGAAAAAAGATGGCTGCAAGGAGCAGTGGATTCATGGTGCAGGCACTGAGCTGCAAGGACGATAACCCTGGATGAAAAAAAAAAAAAAAAAGGAGACTGAGAAGCAGCAGCAGCTGGGAAATACACTTCACATATATAAGGATGCAAGTTTGAATCCCCAGGACCACATGGGCCATGTCGGTGTCTTTCTCCTTCAGTAAAGGACCTTCCTGGACTCTATTCTGCCAAGGGTATTGACCAGAGGCTCCAAGAATATTTGGGGTCACACTTCCTGGCATCTATTCAGGAGGCTAGTCTGCAGCTGGCTGGCCTGGCTGATTGGTGCCCACTTTCTTTTGCAGAATGACCAGAAGGGTGATGGCATACTGATTTAGGTTTGAGTTTCTTTCTTTTTTTATTTTAATTTCATTTAGAGGATTAAAAGCATTGATAAACATTTTTATTGCCACCAAAGCTCACTGGAGCTCAGCGTCTACATGATGAATCCATTGCTCCTAGTGGAAAATTTTTTATTTTTAAATATTTTACTTATTTGTTAGATATAAATGGAGATAGAAGGGGTAAGTCGATAGGGAGAGAGAAAGAGAAAGACATCTGCAGCACTGTTTCACTACTCATGAAGCATCCTCCCTGCAGGTGGAAACCTGGGGCTTGAACCTGGGTCCTTGTGCATGGCAAAATGTACACTCAACTGGGCATGCCACCATCCAGTCTCTGCCTTTATGTATGTATGTATGTATGTATGTATTTACTTGTCTTTTTATTTATTTATTTTGCTAGAGATAAGGTTGAGGGGGATTGATATAGAGGGGGAAAAGAAAGACCCCTGTAGCACTGCTTCACTGCTTGTAAAGCTTTCCCCCAGCAGGTGGGGACCAGCAACTTGAACCTGAGTTTGCACGTGGTAATGTATCTGCCCTAGCAGAACGCCACCAGCCCCCTAAAGGAGTTTCTTAAATGAGATCAGAGTGCTGCTCGGCTCTGACAAAGCATAAGTGCCAATGGCTGAAGCCTTGGGTTTGCCAATGCTGTGCTCTAGCCCAGACTGCTTTTCCCAGCTTAAGGGGGCCTGATTTGGGATGACACTCAGTCTACCAAACAATGAATAGAGGCTCAGAGCCTCTGAGAGTTCACTGACCAGTGTTGACGTGAGCTGTATATACGGTCTCAGGCATTGAACTTTGCGGGTCATATTCCAGCTGCAGTGCTGCCTTGGTTCGCCCAAGGGCAGCTGGGGTGGAGGTGGGCTGTCCTCACTCTGTGCCAGAACCCAAGCAGTGACTCAATCCTCCTCCAGGCCAAATGAGGTGGTCATGCCTATTTCCTTCCCGAGCTTTCCAGAGGCCCTTCTGGGGATCAGCAAGGTGGCCTTGTGCTTAAGCTGTGTCAAAGGGGGTGACTGCATGAAGAGATTGCTCTTCTTGTCCATCCCATCTTCCCCACTGGTGACAGGGGTGAGAACACTGAAAAGAGACTGCACAGCAGGAAAGGAATGATTAGACCATAGTGTTCAGCAGAAGACTTGGTGAGGGCTACGCTCAGTTGAGCGCACACACTGCCATGTTCAGGGACCTGAGTTTGAGTCCCTGCTCTCCACCTGCAGGGGGAAGCTTTAGGAAGCAGTGCTGTGAGTGTCTCTCCTTCTCTCTCCCTCTATATATTCCCCTCCCCTCTTATTTTCTCTCTTTGTACTAGCAACAATAAAAAATATATATGTAGAAAAAAATGGCCACAGGGCCAGGTGGTGGCACACCTGGTTAAGTGCACAGACTACAGTGCACAAGGACCCAGGCTCAAGCCCCTGGTCCCACCTGTAGGAGTAATGCTTCATGAGTGGTGAAGCAGGGCTGCAGGTGTCTCTCTCTGTCTCTTTCCCTCTCTCTTCCCCTCCCTCTCAATTTCTCTGTCTCTATCCAATAATAAAGAAAGAAAAAGAAAAAGAAATAAAGAAAAAATATGGCCACTGAGAGCAGTGGATTTGCAGTGTCAGCACCAAGCCCCAGTGATAACCTTAGTGGCAGTAAAAGGCCGGGGGTGGGGAGAAGAAAGACGGACTTGTTTGGGAGTTGTATTGATGCCCTGGAGAGTACTTTGTTGACTCAGTTGCACACAGATTTTGTTTCTAGATACAGTGAAAGGGAGAAAAGGGAAAGGGAGAGGGAGAGGGAGAGGGAGAGAGAAAGACCACAGCGCCAAAACTTCCTTCAATATGGAGAGGGCCAGGCTTGAATCTGGATGCTGCACATGGCAAAGTAGTGTACTATCCAAGTGAGTTTTTATTTATTTATTCTTCATTTTACCAGAGCACTGCTCAGCTCTGGCTTATGGTGGTGCAGGGGGTGGAGGGGGGGTGTGTGGAGGTGGGTGTTGAATCTGGGACTTTTGAGTCTCAGGCATGAGAATCTCTTTGCATAAGCATTATGCTATCTCTCCCGCCCCCACGGGACCTATTTCACAGGCTTCATAACTGTTTTTTTTGTAAGTCCACTTGACAGAAAAAACTTGGAGCCAGAGATATCTCACTGGGCAGAATGCAGAGATATCTCGTGCTTTACCCTGCCTGCACCTCAGGTCTGAACCCCAGCAGCACTAGGGAAGGGCTATGACCCAGCATCTGAAGGCTGACCGCACACTTGCAGCGCATTCTGTTTTTCCATTCTCGGGCCTTGTTTTCATGACAGCGCGTCCGTTCCAGTATGTCCTGTCTTTCATGGTCATGTCCTGTTCTTAAACTGTATATCCAGCCAAGCAGAACACCAAGGCAAAGCATCATCATCTCCAAAGAACAGAAAACTTGCAAAAGAAATCAGAAGCAAACAAACATGAACAGATACACGAAGAATGACCATCATATTCAGCTGTAGCATTTCCCACCTGGACACTCAGCTTTCTTTGACTCTTTGTCCTCTGTCTGCCGTTCTGCTCCTTGCTGGAACATGTTATTTGCAAGTAGTCTCTCTCTGCCGCTTGCTGGATACTCTCTTGTTGGCAGGTTTCTTACTAAATATCCCCTTTTCTTTCTTCTATAGTTTGTGTTGAATGCTTTCATAGATTTACCAGGCCAGCCACATGCAAGCACACCTCAGGAAGGAGGGAGGAAGAGAGAGAGAACCAGAGCATCACTCTGGCACATGCTAGGGATTGAACTCGGGACCTCATGCCTGAGAGTGCCATGCTTTTTCCACAGTTCCACTCCTTTTTATTGACTCCTGGGTTATCTCTGGGACTCAGTGCCTGCACTATGAATTCACTGCTCCTGGCGACCATTTTTTTTCCATTTCATTGGATAGGACAGAGAAAAATTGAGAGAGGAGGAGAAGAGGGAGATAGAGAGTGGGAGAGAGGGACAGACACCTGCACATCAACTTCACTGCTCCTGAAGAGGACCCCCTGCAGATGGAGAGTGGGGACTTGAACTCGGGTTCTTGCACTTAAGCAGGTGCACTAACACCCAGCCCCATAAATATTTCATAAAAAGCAAGTTCTGGGAGTCGGGAGGTAGCACAGCGGGTTAAGTGCGTGTGGCGTGAAAAAGACGGGCATCAGGATCCCAGTTCGAGCCCCCGGCTCCCCACCTGCGGGGGAATCGCTTCACAGGTGGTGAAGCAGATCTGCAGGTGTCTGTCTTTCTCTCCCCCTCTCTGTCTTCCCCTCCTCTCTCATTTCTCTCTATCCTATCCAACAACTACAACATCAATAACAACAACAATAATAACTACTACAACAATAAAAAAAACAAGGGCAACAAAAGGGGAAAATAAATAAAAAGATAAATAAATAATTTTTAAAAAAAAAACAGGTTCTATCCTTTTATTTTAGTGGTCTGCTTTTCAGTGATGGGAGTGCAGGGAGAAGGAATACAGAGATAATACCTCATTCTTGCCTTTGCTGTGCAAATCTCATATAACAAATCACCAAAGACTTTTTCCAGCTAACTTTGAAATTCTTGTGTTGGGTACACAGTCTCTATATTAGCTGTGACTGGTGGATTTATAGAAGTATTTCAGTAAACCAAGGGACCCAGGGTCAATGTGCCCCAATACTACCCAGCTCTTCCAATTCCCTCCCAGTCCCCTCCTTAGTTCCTGAAGTCTCTGGTCCTTGTCACACCTCACAGCAGCCTGCAATCTATAAAATCATTACAATTCCTATTGAATTCCCAATGACACAATTCAAGGAAATAGAACAGCTTATTCAAGAATTTATACGGAACTTTAAAAAAGCAAAAATAGAAAAAGCATTACTAAGGAAAAAAGAGGAAAATGATGGGGTACATAGGGATAGTTTGAAAAAGTGGGGTACATAGGGATGGTTTGGTCTCTGTGGAGCTATGGCGTCGAAAGGGAAGAAAGAGGGCCAGAGTGAGCTGGAGAATGGGAAACATCTGAAAGGTGTGATTGGAAGTAGGAAGTGGGGCCTTGCAGGTTATCGTGATTATGGATAGAAGCTAAGATTACTAGAAACCTTCCTCCACCCCCTGCATGACTGTCGGGGGTAGAGGGCTCTGGGTCTGCGAGGGCCCCAGCTATGAACAGGCATGGGGGTGGGGCCAGGTAGATAGATATCATAATGGTTATGTAAAGGAACTTTCTGTCTGAAGAGGGGGAAGAGGGGGAGAGTGGAAGAGGGAAGAGGGGGAAAAATAGCCTCCAGGAGCAGTGGACTCATAGTGCAGGCACTGAACCCCAGCAATAAACCTGGAGGCAAAAAAAAAGTTAATGAAGTAAAAAAAAAAAAGCTCAAGGGGCAGAGAGGTGGCTAGACTGCAGTGTTCCCATTGGCTTTGTCCCAGGCTGGATTTTCTCTCAAACTCAAAAAGAAACTGATAGTAAAAATTGGCCTAGATTGAGGGGATGAGAGTGTTTTACAGACACCTACTACAGGGAGATGGGAAGCTGTACCATGCTTCAACAACTATTACTCGCCCTCATGAAATGATAAATAAAATAAAAATTAAGAAGAGAAACTTATCATGTTAAAAAGAAAGGGGAAAAACACTCAGGTACAGTGACCGTGAACTTCTGAGTGGAAGAAGCAGCAAGACATAATCAGCCAGAAAGACCTATGGACCCGGGACAGTCTGCCCAAACCCAGATTCCCTCCCTCAGCCGCTGCCTCTCTTGGATGCAAACATTTCCAGTGCATTTTCTCACCTCTGAAATGCGAGTAACACCAGCCTCTAGGTGGTGGTGGTTTCCATGAGGAAGTGAGATAATAATGCGATCCCTGGGGCGGCTTAGAAGACACTTCCATTAGGGACTAGGCTACACCTGGCACAAAGTGCAGGGACCTGCGCAAGGATCCCGGTTCGAGCCCCTGGCTCCCCACCTGCAGTGGGGAGGTCACTTCACAAGCGGTGAAGCAGGTCTGCAGGTGTCTATCTTTCTCTCCTCCTCTCTGTCTTCCCTGCCTCTCCATTTCTCTCTGTCCTATCTAACAATGACGACATCAATAACTACAAAACAATGAAAAACAACAAGGGCAACAAAAGGAAAAATAAATATATTTAAAAAACATAAAAAAAAAGAAAGAAATCATCCAAGTGTCTGCTAGACAGAGAGCACAGGCAGTGTATGATGCTGTCTGCTGCTAGTCATTAAAAGCATAGCATTCCCCGGGTCATGTGGTGGAGTCTTCACCAGGCTTCTCAGACTTGTGCGGGGGTTAGCGTCCCCTCCGGAAGCCCGAAGCCCAGGCGGGTGGGGTTCTGGCAGTCCCTTTCCCCAGCCCTTCTCCAGCTGACACAGAAACTCCCCTGGGATCACATCAGGAGGACCCACTCCCTCTGGCTGTTTGTCTGTTCCTAACCACAGACCAATCACATGATTTCAATGGGAAAACAACTCTGGCCTGGGAGAGTTGTTTGATCTGGGTCCCAGACAGCCTGGTCTAAGACTTCCTGGTTCCCTGGGTTCGTGTCCCTGGAGGGGAAGGACGGTGGGTGGGAAGTAAATGGACTGAAACTCCCTGGGCAGCACCAGCTCACAGCCTATCAGGCTGTATTTCAAGATTCCCAATCCTGATGCCAACCTCACAGGAACTGCCTCTGCAGGTGACCTGAAGCTTAACCATAGGGCTGGGCGGTGGTGCGCATGCTTAAACACACACATTACAGTGCACAAGGACCCGGGTTCGAGCAGGGGGAAAGCTCCAGCAGTGGTGAAGCAGGGCTGCAAGTGTCTGGCTGTCTCTTTTCTTCTCTATCTCTCCATCCTGTCTCAGTTTCTCTCTGTCTCTATTATAAATAAATAGCTTACCCACTACAATAACCCAACTGGACAGTGGTGAACCATTTTCCTTCCAGCAGTAACAAGAATGGGGCTCAGAGAGGCCAGTGGGTCTCTTCCAAGCAGTCAGACGCCTTGTGGGCATTCCATTTATGTATTTTATTTTTTATTTATTTATTTTTTGCCTTCAGGGTTATCTCTGAGGCTCTGTGCCTGCACTATGAATCCACTGCTCCTGGAGGCCATTTTTTGTTGCCCTTGTTATTGTTCTTATAGATGTTATTGTTGGATAAAACAGAGAGAAATTGAGAGAGAAGGGGAAGACAGAGAGGGGGAGAGAAAGATGTGAAGCGACTCCCCTGCAGGTGGGGAGCTGGGGCTCAAACCCGGGTCCTCATGATGTCCTTGCACGCTTTGTGTCATGTGCATTTAACCTGCTGTGCTACCACCCCCACCTTTATTTTAACGAGAGCAATATCTATCTATCTAGAGAGAGGGGGGGGGAGAGAGAAAACGGAGCCCTTCTCAACTCTGACTTATTATAGTGCTTATTATTATATATATATTGAACTTGGGATCTCTGGCCTCAGGCCTGAAATTCTTGTGCATGACCATCATGTCATCTCCCCAGGAAGCTGTCAGATTCCCTGTGTTCTGGCCTCTGCCCCTGCCAATCCTTCAAACGCGCACACACACACACACACACACACACACACACACACACACACACACACCCTGGAACCCTGGGATCCTACTCACTAGGTCCAGGATTGACCTGGGATTCTGTATTTCTAAGGCATTTTTCATGGCCTGGGCTGCATTTTGGAAATGCTGGGAAGTGTTCAGAATGCTGGTTCCCAGGACCGACAGTGTTGTGGTTCTGGGGTGCTCTGCCCCAGAGCAGGATTGTTAAAGCCCCTTCCTCCCTGCCCAACCCCCAGATGAATTTGCCGATAGGCTAGACTGGCCTTCTTCAGCCTCTAGAGGACCCCTGTGTCCCTTCCTTCCCCCAACCACAGAGGCTCTAGGCCTGGGCACTGAAGTTGCCCTTGAAAAGGCCCTTCTGTCCCCCCCCTGCCGCCTCTGAGGCAGAGGCCACCTGCTTCCTTGAAATAGTTTGCAGCTGTGCGGGTGACCTCACCCCTCTGGCTCTGCTGAGGGCCAAGCAGAGATCAGGAAAGTCCTCTCTTCCCAAGTCATTAAGGCAATATTTAGCACCCCCTCCCAATCTGGCCTGTCCAGGGAGGAGCTGCAGAGTGGACTGCATCCAGGGGGTGGGCCTGGTCCCTTGTGAGGAGCTGCCCCAGGGCTGGGTAGTCTGGGTGGGGAACCACTGGTAGCCTCTCCTTGACCCCACCTCCCACAGCTCCTCACCAATTCTGACACCCCCAGGACTGTCCTCCCTTCAGGTGGGGTATGAGCCAAGACTGAAGTGTGCAAGCAGAGATGGAAAGACTGGCTCCCAAAGGCAGCCACGACAGGCAGAAGCAGCGGGCCTGCATATGGGAGACAGCATAATGGTTCTGCAAAAGACTTTCCTGCCTGAGGCTCTAAGGTCCCAGGTTCAGTCCCCAGCACCACTATTAGCCAGAGCTGAGCAATACTCTAGTCTGTCTCTCTCTAATTAAAACAAAATATATTAAAAGAAGTAGGATTATGTACCTGTAGCTTTTTCTATGCACAAATAAGTATGTTTACATACTTACGTGATAGTCTACTATATCTTTCTCATGTTGCTACACTTGCTTATAAATTCTTTTGGCACATTTGAAACGTCTCAAAATTAGAACTTCCTGGGGGTACTTGTTTTTTTTAAAAATTAAGGTTTATTACTCATGACTTTATTTTATTTTTTTATTTTATTTATGTATTCCCTTTTTGTTGCCCTTGTTGTTTTATTGTTGTAGTTATTATATTATTGTTGTTGTCGTTGTTGGATATGACAGAGAGAAATGGAGAGAGGAGGGGAAGACAGAGAGGAGGAGAGAAAGACAGACACCTGCAGACCTGCTTCACCGCCTGTGAAGCGACTCCCCTGCAGGTGGGGACCCGGGGTTCGAACCGGGATCCTTATGCCGATCCTTGCGCTTTGCACCATGTGTGCTTAACCCGCTGCGCTACAGCCCGACTCCCTATTACTCATGATTTTAATACTGGCTTATAAAAGTCTACTATTTCGGGGCTAGGGAGAGTAGCATAGTGGTTATGCAAAGACTTTCTTGCTTGAGGCTCTGAGGTCTCAGGTTCAATCCCCCACACTACCATAATAAGCTAGAACTGAGTGAGCGCTGCTCTAGTTAAAAATAATAAAAGCGGGGGTCAGGCGGTGGCACAGTGGGTTAAGCGCATGTGGCACAAAGCACAAGGACCGTAAGAATCCCGGTTCGAGTCCCCGGCTCCCCACCTGCAGGGGATTCGCTTCACAAGCGGTGAAGCAGGTCTGCAGGTGTCTATCTTTCTCTCCCTCTCTCTGTCTTCCCCTCCTCTCTCCATTTCTCTCTGTCCTATCTAACTATGACAGCATCAATAACAATAATAACTACAACAACAATGAAAAACAAGGGCAACAAAAGGGAAAATAAATGAAAATTAAAAAAATAAATGTGTTAAAAAAAAGATGTAGCATGTTCCACCTCAACCAGCTCAGAATATATGAGAGTTCTGAGCTTTGTTTGTTTGTTTGTTTGCTTATTTATTAATTGTGTTCACTGGGGCTGAACCCCACGTGTGGGCTACAGACACATCTTTGAGCTGCATTCTTTTTTTTTTTTTTTTTTGCGTCCAGGGTTATTGCCGGGGCTCGGTGCCTGCACCACGAATCCACTGCTCCTGGAAGCCAATTTTTTCCCCCTTTTGTTGCCCTTGTTGTTTATCACTGTTGTGGTTATTATCTGTTGCTGTCGTTGTTGTTGGATAGGACAGAGAGAAATCGAGACAGGAGGGGAGACAGAGAGGGGGAGAGAAAGACAGACACCTGCAGACCTGCTTCACCGCCTGTGAAGTGACTCCCCTGCAGGTGGGGAGCCAGGGGCTCGAACCAGCATCCTTACACCAGTTCCTTGTGCTTGGCGCCACCTGCGCTTAACCTGCTGCGCTACCGCCCATTTGAGCTGCATTCTTGACCAGTGAGAACACTTGTTGTTGTCAAGGGGATTCACTCCACCGAGATGACTTTTTTCTTTTCTTTTTAAATATTTATTTATTCGCTTTTGTTGCCCTTGTTTTTATTATTATGGTTATTATTATTGTCATTGATGTCATTGTTGTTGAAGAGGACAGAGAGAAATGGAGAGAAAGAGGAGAGAGGGGGAGAGAAAGACAGACACCTGCAGACCTGCCTTACGGCCTGTGAAGCGACTCCCCTGCAGGTGGGGAGCCGGGGCGCGAACCGCGAACCTTAAGCTGGTCCTTGTGCTTTGCACCACGTGCGCTTAACCCGCTGTTCTACCGCCCAACTCCCCCGATAACTTTTGTGCATAGACTGAGACGGAGGGAGAGAGGGAGAGAGGGAAAGAGCCCACAGCTCTTCTGCCAGTGCACTGGGAGTTATGCTCAAATCTGGGCACTACAAATCCACCACTCCTGGCCACCATTTTTCCTCTTTCTCTCTTTCTCTCTTTCTCTCTTTCTTTCTTTCTTTCTTTCTTTCTTTCTTTCTTTCTTTCTTTCTTTCTTTCTTTCTTTCTTCCTTCCTTCCTTCCTTCCTTTCTCTCTCTCTCTCTCTCTCTCTCTCTCTCTCTCTCTTTCTTTCTTTCTTTATTAGCTAGAACAGAGCGAATTGAGAGAGGCTGGGGAGACAGTGCCCGCTGAGCATGGGCACTGTATTCGTTTTTTAGGTAAGTCAGATCTCACAGTTTAAATGGTGAACCCTTCTGTGTACTGGTGACTAGAAACATGTGTGCTAATGCCCTCTAGTGGATGCCGGAGTTATTGCCAGTTTATTTCTCTCTTTTTTTTTCTTTTAATTTTTATTTATAAAATGGAAATATTAACAAGACTATAGAATAAGAGGGGTACATTTTCACACAATGCCCACCCCAGAGCTCCATATCCCATCCCCTCTCTTTATATTTTCCCTATTCTTTATCCCTCTGGGCTTATGTACCCAGGGTCATTATGGGGTGCAGAAGGTGGGAGGTCTGGCTTCTGTAATTGCTTCTCAGCTGAACAGGGGTGTCGGCAGGTCGATCCATACTCCCAGCTTGTCTCTCTCTTTCCCTAGTGAGTTTCGTCTCTGATCCAGCTTTCTGGTCCTTTTCCCAACTAGGACACCATCTCCCCAGACCTGGGTCTACCTGCATATTAGCTGTCAGGCTCAGGCAAAAACTGGTAAAGTCATGGGCCCCTTGGAATAGACCTAAAATAGACCTACTAGCTTTTTCCAAAACAGAGACCCCCAAATCTTCATCTGAAATATTCTTGCCTTTAGGTTCATGATTAGTCAACAATTTGTTCTGCTTTATATCTTAACTCTTTTTTAGCCACCAGGTTCCAGATGATACCATGATGCCAACCTGACTTTCCTGGACAGACGACCCCACTATGTACCACTTTCTTCCTTCCTTTCTTCCTTTCTTTCTTTCTTTCTTTCTTTTCTTTCTCCCTTCCTTCCTTCCTTCCTTCCTTTCTGTCTTCCTCTCTCTCTTTTTTTAATTGAGGGGTAATGCTTTGCAGTGTAATTATTGGCATATGTAGACTATCAACCTTCCTCCGTGGCTTTGTTTCTTGCCCATCACAAGTGACTCACCGCAGTGGTTTTTGCATGAGCCCCGTGTTTCAACAAGAGTGGAGTCAGAGTGACCAGGAGCTAGCGCAGTGTCACAGTCTCAAGCCTGAAACATGAGTTTGGCCTTCAGGATCACAAATTCCAGAGTGATGATTTACTTCTTTCTCTCTTTCATTTATAGATAAAAAAAAAGAAAAGAAAAGAAAAGAAAAACTACTTGGGAGCTGGGTCAAAATCTTGGCACACCTGGTTAAGTGCCCATGTTATACTGTTCAAGGGCCTGGGTTCAAGCCCCAGGTCCCCACCTGCAGTGGAGAAACTTTACAAGTGGCAGAGCAGTCCTGCAGGACTATCTCTCTCTCTCTCTCCCCCATCTCTCTCAATTTCTCCCTATTTCTATCCTATATATTAATACCTAACATTAAAAAGATAAATTTCAGAAAAAAAAAAAAAAGTACAGCCAATGCTGAGTCCATGGGTCCACAGTCAGCAGCTTCTTGCTGCAGGTTACCTAGTGACCACATCTGGACAAGCACTCAGCTGGCAGCTTCACTACAGAAAGGGGGAGGACTCAGAAGATTGAATGTGTAACACCCCCCCACACACACACACACTGGCTCATGGAGCCCCCTGCCTGGAGAATGAGTCACTGAAAACAGGACTGTTTGGGGGAACTTCTCTGACCATAGAGGATTCGGTTTGGGGGACTTCTGACCACAGAATAGTCACCAGATAGATGGGGCCACATTTCTCTAGGGAAAAAGCCAGTGCAGCAGGTGTGCAAAGTGGTTATCAGTCACCGTGGAGATAACCACCAGGTGGGAGTCATGTGAGGAGTCTGGGGACTTCCGTCTCCAAATTCCACAGTCTCTCTCCAGTGGAGACGCTATGGAAACCCCTTTAGGGAGCACACTTTACTCCAGTATTGGGGATGGGGGTGGGGGAAAGGGAAGCAAAAGACACTCACCACACCCTCATTTCCTTCAGCCCAGCAGGAGAGAGAAGCCTTCAAAAGAGGGGCACTGGGGTGTTAGGAGCTGCACCCCACATGGTGCAAATGGTAACTGGGGAGTTGGCTCAGTGGGCAGAGTGCAGGTCTTCAGACCTGAGGCTCTGGGTTTGGCCCACATGTTGCATATATGCCAGAACAGTGCTCTAGTCTCTCTCCTTCCCGCTCTCCTCATCAAATACATTTTTTTTAAAAAAGACCTTACTTATTTATTAATGAAAAAGATAGGAGGAGAGAGAGAAAAAACCTGACATCACTCTGGTACCTGTGCTGCCGGGGGTTGAACTCAGGACCTCATGCTTGAGAGTATGATGCTTTATCCACTGCACCACCTCCAGGACCACTAAAAACATATATTTTTTTAAAAATTTTTTATTATCTTTATTTATTTGTTGGATAGAGACAGTCAGAAATCGAGAGGAAGGAAAAGACAAAGAGGAAGAGAGACGGAAAGACACCTGCAGCCCTGCTTCACCACTCGCAAAGCTTTCCCCCTGCAGGTGGGGACCAGGGACTGGAACCTGGGTCCTTGAGCACTGTAACATGTGTGCTCAACCAGGTGCGCCACCACCCGGCCCCTAAAAACATATTTGTAAAAGCCATGAATACCAAGTTCATATTCAGTCAAAAAAATTTTCGATTTCCTTTCTAAGAAAATATTTTATGAGAGGGCTAGGTGGTGGCACATTCCATACAGTCCACATGTTACAGTGCACAAGGACCCTGGTTCAAGCCCCCAGGCCACAAAAGCTTCACAGTGAAGCAGGGCTGCAGGTCTCTCTCTTTCCCTCTCCCTTTCCTTCACCCTCCCCTCTCAAGTTCTGTCTTTATCCAAAGTAAATAAAATATTTTTGAAAAAGAAAAAAAAAAGATCTTTAGAAAATATTTTTAGTGTATGGGATTCTCACTGCCAGGCAGGTCTCCCTGACCCTCTCTGACCCTTGGGCGGCTTAGTCAGTGAGGAAGAAACCGCCCCCCACACCCTGCTGCTTCCTCCCACCCCCAGAGCCTTGTTTTCCTCAGAACCACTGGAGGCCCTCCCTGCCCTTCCCTGCCCTCCCTGCCCTCCCTGCCCCTGCTGGCTTCCTGTGTCTGACTTGGGGGAGAGTTTCTCCTCTTGCTGCTCAGGAGCACAGGAGACCTGAGGGTTGGCCAGGGGGTGGCTTCTTAGAGGATAAAAGGCTCAGAGGATGTCACTGAAAGGCTAAGACCACTCTCACCCCCCAGAGCACAGCCACGTGAAGGGAGCAGCTTCAGGGGTGTTGGGTGTGTGTGAGGGGGGCGGGGAGGCTGGACCCCTCACCCACCCAGGGGTGCAGCTCCAGGAAGCTGGGTGCTGTTTATAGGGGAGCACTGTCTCTGTGTGAGGAGGATGCCTTCAGGGCCAGAACTGAACTGCTTGGCACAGAGGTGAGAGAAGGCACTCACCCTGCTGCCCACTGAGCCCTCCTCCACGGCCTACCCTGTGCTGGGAGTGGGTCTCAACAAGTATTTCAAGAATATTGGCTTTTCTCTACCCGACTAGGGAAAGCTAGAAACAGGCTGGGGTGTGTGTGAGGGGGGAGATATGGATAGACCTGCCAACACCCATGTCCAGCAGAGAAGCAATTACAGAAGCCCAAATTCCTACCTTCTGCTCCCCAAAACCAGTTTTGATCCATGCTACCTGTGGGGGGAGAAGTGATAGGAGGAAGAGGATAAGAGGGCTCTGAACTCTTATGGAGATGGCTCCATCAGGACCCAGAGAGAGAGGAGGAAAAAGAGACGGACATTTGGATGGAGTAATAGGGTTATGTGTGGCTTGGAGGGGAAGAGATGGGGGACCTGGAAGAAAAAGGGGGGGGATTATGTACAAATGTGTACAGAGAGTTGTAGAGATGATGGTGACCATGTCTACAGCCTTGGGAGAACTGCAGTGGTTTGCAGTGGAGGGACTGGGGACTCAGAACTCTGGTGGTAGAAATGGTGTGGAATTAATTGACATATAATTTTTAAAAAATATTTTTCAAGTATTTTATTTATTTATTTTTATTTTTGAGAGAGATGCAGAGAAAGTCACAGGGAGAAACACCAGAGCACTGCTCAGCTCTGGCTGATGGTGGTGCGGGGGGATTGAACCTGGGACTTGGCAGCCTCAGACATGAGTTTCTTTGCATCTACCCCCACCCGACATATAATCTTGTAAATCACTAACAAAATTTTAAAAAGGGGAATGTTGGCTTTGGGTGGGGAGAGAGCACTAGGCTTTACCGTGTAAAAGACTTGCATGTCTGAGGCTTCGAAGTCGCATGTTCAATCCTGGCACCACCATCAGCCACAGCTGAGCAGGACACTAGTGAAAGGGAGGAGGTCCAGGAGGGGGAGGAAGAGGAGGAGAAGGAAGAGGAGGATAAGAAGGAAAAGGAGAAGGAAGAGGAAGAAGAGGAGGAGGAGGAGGAGGATATTAGTTTGAGGGTTAGAAAACTAGCTCACGGGAGTCAGGCGGTAGCGCAGCGGGTTAAGCGCACATGACGTGAAGCGCAAGGACTGGCATAAGGATCCTGGTTCGAGCCCCCGGGTGGGGAGTCGCTTCACAGGTGGTGAAGCAGGTCTGCAGGTGTCTATCTTTCTCTCCCCCTTTCTGTCCTCCCCTCCTCTCTCCATTTCTTTCTGTCCTATCCAACAACGAACAACATCAACAATGACAATAATAATAACCACAACGAGGCTACAGCAACAAGGACATCAATAACAACAAGAATAATAAATACAACAACAATGAAAAACAACAAGGGCAACAAAAGGGAAAATAAACAATTTTTAAAAATTTAAAGAAAAAGAAAGAAAGAACACTAGCTCACCGGGAAGGAGGGGTGTGTCCATGTGTGCAGCCCAGGTTTGAGCCCCAGCACCTCATGGGATGTGTTTAGGCATTAGAACAGGCTCCAGTGCTGTGGTATGGCGCTGGGGGTGTCTCTCCCTCTCTCCTCTTTCTAAATATTCATAAAAATAATTGGGCCCAGGAGGCCTAACAGAGGTATTACACATACCCTGAAATCATTCCATAAATGCTGCAATAAAAAAAAAATGAAAGAAAGAAAAATAAAAACTCACCCTCCCTCCTTCCCTCTCTCTCTCTGCGTGTCTCTATCTGAATGAAAAAATAGTCTGTGTGGTAATGGTGAACTCACATGTGAGTGAGGCCCCATCTCCAAGGGAGAAAACAAAACAGAACGAAATGAAACATGGACAGTCTGTGCGGTGCCGTGAGGTCCCAGAGCTGAATAGCGGGTGTTGGGAGGGTAGAAAGTGGTGGCCGAAGGGTGAGAGGTCACTTTCAGTGTGCCTCCAGGGTCAGCCCGCTAAGGATCCCCTTCTTCCTTCCTTCCTTTCTTTCTTTCTTTCTTTCTCTCTCTCTCTCTCTCTCTCTCTCTCTCTCTCTCTCTCTCTCTCTCTTTCTTTTCTTTTCTTTTCTTTTCTTTTCTATGATACACAAGTGACACCCACATCCTTACCTGTCAGGAGAGACACCGTGAGCACAGATGGTCCCCCCCAGGGTAAGGCTACCACTTTACTGGGGACATGTGGGGCCTCAGAGGTATCACACATTCCCAAGTTCGTTCCCTGATGCTGCATTAAAACAAAACAAAACAACTAATTGGAAGGAATCTGAAGTTCATCCAGCATTCTCATGAGCTGGTGGAGCAGGAGCCAAGAATGAGGAACTAGCCCTTTTGTTCCTGCCTGTCAGTGTGATGATATTTTATCTCCAGAGGGACAGCGTCTGGGAAAACGCAGGCTTAAGGCACTGGGGGAGAGGCACAGAAGAGGGGGAGGTTGGGCGTATCCCCACGAGTGCACTTGGGAAGTGCTTTAGTCCAGGACTGAGGAGCCTGGGAGATTCCTGAGGTAAATTGATTAAGAGAGTGTGCAGGGAGACAAGGAGAGGGCAGAAATGGCACAGGGAGATCAGTGAGTGATTAGAAGATTTTTTTCTTCGTTCCTTCCTTCCTTTCCTCCTTTTGGTTGCCCTTGTTGTTTTTATTGTTGTTGTTCTGATTATTGATGTTGTTGTTGGTGGGTAGGACAGAGAGAAATGGAGAGAGGAGGGGAAGACAGAGAGGGGGAAAGAAAGACAGACACCTGGAGACCTGCTTCACCACCTATGAAGTGACCCCCCTGCAGGTGGGGAGCCAGGGGCTTGAACTGGTATCCTCACACCAGTACTTGCGCTTTGTGCCATGTGCGCTTGACCTGGTGTGCTACTGCCCGACTCCCCAGATTTGGTTTTTAATACAATGCTGAATGCCTCCAAACCCTCCAGGCTCAGGTCCCAAGTCCCATGTCCTATATACAAACTCTCTGGCTCAAATATATATATATATATATATATATATATATATATATATATATATATATATATATTTTTTTTTAAAGAAAGGGTGTGTGTGTGTGTGTGTGTGTGTGTGTGTGTGTGTGTGTGTGTGTGAAGGGTAAAGATATCATGAAATGACCACCCCATCCATGGGGTTCCTCTGGTTTCTCCTTAGGGCTCTAGGGATGTTGGGCCTGGACCCATAGGCCTAAACATATATTCAGACATATGCTTTCCTGGCTGACGCATCTCCTGGACCTGCTGAGAAGACTTTGACCAAGGTAATAACAACAGAACTAACAGGTCATCAGAGCCGAGGAAGCACAGAGGAGATGTCCTTTTCCAGGTGGGGACCTCAGGCCCCTGCCTCTATTTCCCGCGGCCATGTTGTCCTCTCTGCTTCCTCCCCTCTTTCCGGAAGTCTGCCCTAACTTTCTCCTCTCTTCCCCAGCTAGGAAGGGTGGGGTCCTCTCTAGCCTGTGAGTCTCTTAAGGACAGTAAGCTTGGTATCTTCCCTTTTTCTTTTTTCTTTATTTTATTTTTTTGCCTCCAGGGTTATCTCTGGGGCTCAGTGCCTGCACCAAGAATCTACTACTCCTGGAGGCTATTTTTTCCCTTTTGTTGCCCTTTTTTTTTTATTATCATTGTTGTGGTTATTATTGTTGTTATTATTGCTGTCATTGTTGTCGGATAAGACAGAGAGAAATGGAGAGAGGAGGGGAAGACAGAGAGGAGGAGAGAAAGACACCTGCAGACCTGCTTCACTGCCTGTGAAGCAACTCCCCTGTAGGTGGGGAGCTGGGGGCTTGAACCGGGATCCTTGCTCTGGTCCTTACACTTTGCACCATGTGTGCTTAACCTGCCCAACTCCCTTTTTCTTTTTCTTTAAGAATGATGTGAACATTGCTTAGACATTCTTTCCATTTCTTATTTTTAATTTGTTATTTTAATGTATTAATTGGATAAAGACAGCCAGAAATCAAGAGGGTAAGGGGGGATAGAGAGAGAGAGACAGAGAGACACCTGCACTTCACCACTCATGAAGCACTTGAATCTGAGTCCTTGTTCATTGTAATGTTTGTGTTTTACCAGTTGCACTGCTGCCTGGCTCCAATTTTTTTCTTATATATTTTATTTTAATGAGAGAGCAACAAAGAGAAAAATGATACGAAAGAGCAAGAGACCAGGGCACTGCTTGGCACTAGCTCACAGTGGCGTGTGGGGCTGAATCCGAGATTTTGGAGCCTCTGCCTTGACAGTCTGTTATTTTATTTCATTTTATTTTTATTTCTTTATTGGGGAATTAATGTTTTACATCGCCAGTAAATACAATAGTTTGCACATGCATAACATTTCTCAGTTTTCCATATAACAATACAACCCCCACTAGGTCCTCTGTCATCCTTCTTGGACCTGTATTCTACACCCCCCCACTATTTTATTTTATTTTATTTTTTATAACCATTATTCTGTCTCTCCCACCCCAGCGAGCTTGATTTTCATTTGCACGCTGTGCCTTCAACATACATATTATTTGTACTGCTGTGGCCTCATGTCTCTGAGGGGAAATGACTCAAGGTCTTTGCTTCTTTCTTACTTGGTTCTGTTACATATTAATTTTCCCAGTGTACTTTGAACATAAAAGGCAGTTGATGTATCTCCTTGGTGGAAGGTGGTGACTCAACCCTGAAGGAACTATTAAAAAAAAAAAAAAGCTCCCAAGATTAAATCTAAGACCGTTTCACACATGTCTACATCCCTGCCCACAAAAACCAACTTTTTCCTCCTTGGGGGCTGTATTGCCCCTGGCAACAAGTTATCACAAACTCTGTGACTTCAAACAGAAATGTCCACAGCGACGGTGTCAGCGGGAATGTTCGCCCCCTAGTGGCAATGGGGAATATTGCTGCTTTACTTTTTCTGGCTTCAGATAATCCTTCTCTACCAACTCTTCTGATTTCACATCGGTTCTCTCCTACATCTCTGAATTTCTCTGTAAGGACACCAGCCATTGGCATTACAGCCGTCCCCAACAATACCAGCTCTCATGGCAGTATCCTTAACTTTTCCCAAACAAAGCCACATCCATTGGTTCCAGAGGTCAGACCATAAAAAAACAAAACAAGACAAACAAACAAACAAACAAACAAAAAACACAACTTTTTTCTTCGGGAGCTATCACCGAACCCATTCCCATGACTAAATGTGGAGGGGAGACAAGGGGCGGACCATTCACCCCCGAAGGAAAGCTATTCATTCATTCTTCAGCAGCTCAGGTAAGAACTCTGTGCATATTTCACAAAGCATCCTGCTGGCCCAGTGTACTTCATACTTATTCGATGTTTTGAGTGATTACAAAGGCATTCTTGGGGAGCCCCAGAAAAGTTCTTGTTTTTTTCTTCTTTTTTTTCCGTGACTCAGCCTTTTCTCAGATGCAGCCTCCTGGTTCCCTCTTGTGGCATGTTTTGGTCACTACAACATTTTACTTTTCCGAGGAACTAGAGACACAATATAAAAATGAAGCAACAAAGGAACTCGGAGCATCTATATTAGAACCTAATTTGCCACTCATCCTCAAGAGAAGCAACTTTGCAAAGTTCTCTCTCTGTAGAGTCAGGTGGAGCAAGCTGAGAATGTCTACAATTGAGGGTGTTGCCCTCCACAAATTGGGGGTGGGGTGGGGGGGGAATTGTACTAACTGGGAGTGTGACATTGAATGGAGCCTGGGTCTCCCCTGTCAGAAAACCCCAGGAAACAGGGGTGGGGGGGATAGTTTTATGAAAGCAAGAGATCCTGGAACCTTCTCAGTTGTTGGATTTTGATAGGGAGACCCTGACTAGACAAGATTTTCGAGAAAAATCCACACACACACACACACACACACACACACACACACACACACACACACCTTGTTGATACTAATCATTATGTTCCTACAATTGTTATTAGTTACTGAAAAGTAACTATATAACTATAGAAAAACTATATAGCTATAGAAAAGTTTGTGTGGTGGTCCGGGAGGTGACACAGTGGATAGAGCACTGGACTCTCAAGCATGAGGTCCTGAGTTCAGTCTCCAGCAGCACAAGTACCAGAGTGATGTCTGCTTATTTCTTTCTGTCTTCCTATCTTTTTCATTAATAAATAAATAAAATATTTTTAAAAGAAAGAAAAAGAAGGGGGCCGGGCAGTAGCACAGCAGGTTAAGTGCTTCCTTCACAGGTGGTGAAGCAGGGCTGCAGGTGTCTGTCTGTCTCTCCCCCCTCTGTCTCCCCTCCTCTCTCCATTTCTCTCTGTCCTATCCAACAACGACAACAACAATAACAACAACAACAATGATAAACAACAATGGCAACAAGAGAGAAAAAAAAGTGCCTTCAGGGGCCCCTGGCCCCCGAACTCCCACCCTGCCAGAGGCCCCCTCTTTCTTCTCTGACACAAGGACTTGGCTGTGACGGCAGGCAGCAGCGCTGAGTCGAGCCACCACTCAGGTTGTCTTGGTTTCTTTTCATCATGTTTTTGTCTGCTGTTCTGTTTGCAAAGCGCTTTGTGGCCACCCTAGAGGCTCTCCTGCCTCCTTTCTCTGGAGCACAAACTCAGCTCTGTGAGCTTCGGCTTCACTCCCCCGCCCTTCGTGAGCCAGGAAAGTGATGACCAGTGCGTTCATTCTCTTTCTTCTCCCTGTCTCAAGGGCTGGTTTCCAGCAGGGATTTTTCTCCTACAGAGTGTGGGAATGGGGAGAGCTGGGTGGGCTGAGGGGAAGCTCACACAGTGCAGGTAACTCAAAGCACTTACAGCTGCAGTTCGGTACCTTTGTCTCAACAGGTGACGCTGGAGTTTTGAATTTTTTATTTTCATGTGATACTAGGGAATGAGCCCAGAGCCTCATGCATGCATAAACAGCCCATTTTTTATTCAATTCACATATAATTTTTTCTTAGAGAGAGAGACCAGAGCACCACTCCACCACCCATGGAGTTCCCCTGGAACTGTCCTTGGTCTTCTTATGTGGTGCCAGGGACAGAATCCACATCCCTCATTTTAGGATACAGGCTCTACCCATTGGGCTTCCTGGCTCTAGATCTTAATGGTCCTTTAAATCTTTCTTTCTTTCTTTCTTTCTTTCTTTCTTTCTTTCTTTCTTTCTTTCTTTTTCTTTTTCTTTTTTTCTTGCCTCCAAGGTTACTGCTGGGGCTTGGTGCCTGCACTACAAATCCACAGCTCCTGGAGGCCATCTTTTTTCTATTGTTGTGGTTGTTCGATAGGATAGAGAAATTGAGAGAGGAGGGGAAGATAGATAGGGAGAGAGAAAGATAGACATCTACAGACCTGCTTTACTTACCACTTGCAAAACTTTCCCCCTGCAGGTGGGGACCAGGGGCTTGAACCGGGGCTTGAACCTTGTGCACTGTAATGTGTGCATTTAACCAGATGCACCACTGCCTGTCCCCCCCCTTTAATGCCTTTAAATGCTTCAAAGTTCAGGTGCAGAGACAGCATAATGGTTCTGCAAAAGACTTTCATGACTGAGGCCCTGAGGTCCCAGGTTCAATCCCTAGCACCACCATAAGCCAGAGCTACATAGCACTCTTGTTAAAAAGAAAAGTTTCTTTTTCTTCTTGCCTCCAGGGTTATCACTGGGGCTTGGTGCCTGCACTACAAATCCACTGCTCCTGGTGGCCATTTTCCTCCATTCTTGTTACCCTTACTGTTATTATCATTATTGCTGTTGTTGGATAGGACAGAGAGAAATGGAGAGAGGAGGAGAAGACAGAGAGAGGGAGAGAAAGACAGACACCTGCAGACCTGCTACACCGCCTGTGAAGCGACTCCCTTGCAGGTGGGGAGCCGGGGGCTGGGACCGAGTCCTTGCGCTTCATGCATGTGCGCTTAACCTACTGGCTACCGCCTAGCCCCCTAAAAAAAGTTTCTATGTCCATCTACTACTTCAAACATTAGTTGAATCGACAGGTATGCCTGGCATTGTGCCAGGCTGTGAACGCCCTGGTGAGTCAGACAGAAAAGGTGACCACCAGGGTTAAATAGGTACTGTGGATAGCCAATGCAAAGAGCTGGAAAGGCAAATTACAGAGGCGTGACTGACAGGTGGGCTTGCTTCCGGTGGGCAGGCAAGTCTGGGCAGAGCCTGGGCAGAGGGCAGAGGGCAGGGGGCAGCGGGTAGACCACAGGCATTGGGAAAGGCCCAGCCAGGACTGCTTCACTGCACATGTGCACACTCCCCACACCCCCTTTGATGCTCTGTTAATCTTTTCACTATTGCAGCTATTTCAGGAAAATGGATGTGGGCGGTCTAGGTCTAAATTTGTAAAGCGATCGGGTTAGTAGCCGTTGGGGTTAAATGGGAAGCTCTTCAAAATGGATACAAGGGAAATGGCTGTGGTCATGAGGAGCTTCTGGGGACCATCCCTTGAGCAGAAGGGGGTGGACGCCTGGGTGTGAACAGTTCATCGTGAGGCCCTGGATTCCATTTGGAATTTGGAATTTGGAATTTGGCTCTAGCAAAATCATGTTCCTTTCTTACCTGTCTGTCCTGGCAGTCAGCTGCCGTTCATGCAATGAGTGTTGTCCAAATAATAGGTAAATGAAAATGGCATGTGTGGACGGGAAAACCCGATTTCACTCTTAGCTAGGACATCGGGGGTGCAAGGCTAGCTAGCTGGGTGATCTTCCACACTCTAGTTCTGCAGCTACTTGTGTAACCAGGACTAGTTCTGCTCATTGCAAAAGATTTCATTCAGAGCATAAAGGAACAAAATGCAATTAATCAAATTTTCCTAAGGGAAAAAAAAAAAAAAAAAAAAACGATATATAATAGACCAGGCTGTCGGGGGAGTATGGGGAGACCAGATGTGTAAGCCCCGAAACCTACAGCTGTGACTGTCTATCTTGAAATAAATTCTCTTCCAAGAATGGAGGTTTCTGTTGTTCATATTTAACTCTTAGAACCATGTGAAACTTTGAAAACTCTATTTTCGAAGTCAGAATCTTTCGCTTAGGGTACTTGAGTCTCACAGCTAATACAAGACAAAATCAGAGGCTTTTCAGCCCTGAGAGCTGAATTGGCAGAGTTCTTTTGGGAGGCAGAGAGAAGGCAAAAGAAAACTCGACTGAGCAACAACAGAACACATCTATATGGATGTTCTGACGGCAATTAAGTGACCGCATTCTGCTAAACTTACGAGAAAAAAAGTTATGCAGGGGTTTTTGGTATGGGTTATATACCCATTAGTGCTAGTTCGTGTTTAAGAGAAATTCATCCAGACAAAACCTTATGGCCGCTAGAAAAGCCTTTGGCCAAAATGCAATACTAACAATAAATCAGAAGACTTGTAAACATTTCAGGATCCACTCATAAGGCTGTTTAATCTAACGACTTTCTGAATAGGGGCAGAATGACATGGAGAGACAAATGCAAACATGGTTCATGACATAGCAGCACCTTTTCCTGAACTGGTAGAAATCTAAATCTCATTTTATTTTTATTTGTATTCAGTTATTTGGAAATATTCAAAAATATGACAGAGGACCTAGTGGGGGTTGTATTGTTATATGGAAAACCGAGAAATGTTATGCATGTACCAACTATTGTATTTACCGTTGAATGTAAAACATTAATTCCCCAATAAAGAAAAATAAATTTTAAAAAATCCTTCAAAAAAAAAGAAAGAAAAATCTGTCCCCATTGCTTCTGATTTTTTTCTTTTTTACACGCATACATGCCCTTATGTACTGTGACTTAGTGCAAGTCACAGTACATAAGGGCTTCATGAGGGCTGGTATAGGCAGGCAGAAAGCAAGTTAAAGGAGAGAGGGTGTTTCTTATCAAGTCGCAGCTAAGAAGGACCAAGGGCATATGCTAATGAGTAGATCCTTGTCATAAAAAGGGCTAATTGGCCACTAGGTTACTACACTCAACTCCAGGTTGAAGGACCAAAGTATTGAATACTAAGTCATGGTTCTGATATCTGACCTGTCCACATTTGACCAAGGTCAGTCAAGGTCTTCTGAGGTGGCTGATGGTGATCCCAGAAGGGAAATTAGAGAAGCTATTTCTCACTGGCTACATCTGCGTCATATGGATTCATCCTCTAAGCAGCCGACGCTTCGAAATTGGAACAGTTTAGCTCAATTTACTTTTTGAGTTGGCACACAGGAAGAGAGGCCCAGGTTTCTAGCCTGCTTCTACATGTGTTTTGTAGACAATGTTCACTCTCAGTTTAATGTTTTTCCTTTCCTCTTCACTTCAGATCTTTGTCTATTAATTTGATCATGTTGTATTTATGTTCAGCTCTGTAAACTCTCTTGAACACTCTGGGACAAGGTAAAGTACAGGAACAAAATTTGACTATAATCAGGAATAAGTGAAGCATACTTATATATTATCTATCATAGACTGATACTTAAAAGTGCAAATTTATATTCTCCTTTGGGCAAAATTCAGTAGTATATTGTCATCTGAATTTTAGGAGTTAAAAGCAAATGAGGATTGAGTGCACATGTTACAGTGTGCAAGGTCTTTGGTTCAAGCCTTTGGTTCCCTGAAGCTTCACATGTGGTGAAGTTGTGCTGCAGGTCTCTCCCTCTCTCCCTCTTCTCTCCCCTCTTAATTACTGTATCAGAAAATAAGTTTATTTATTTTTTTACCTCCTGGGTTATCGCTGGGGCTCGGTGCCTGCACTAGGAATCCACTGCTCCTGGAGGCTGTTTTTTCCTTTTTGTTGCCCTTGTTGTTTATCGATGTTATTACTATTGCTGTCATTGTTGTTGGATAGGACAGAGAGAAATGGAGAGAGGAGGGGAAGACACAGAGGGGGAGAGAAAGATAAACACCTGTAGACCTGCTTCACTGCTCATGAAGCGACCTCCCTGCAGGTGGGGAGCCTGGGGCTCAAACCGGGATCCTTATGCTGGCCCTTGTTGTTTGTGCCGTGTGCATTTAACCTACTGCCCACTCCCCCAAATATTTTTAAAAAGCAAATGAGGGGCCTCGGTGGTGGTGCGCCCAGCTGAGCACATTTGTTAGAATGTGCAAAGACCCAGGTTCCCATCCCTGGTCTCTACGGGCCTGGGCAAAGCTTCATGGGTGAAGCAGTGCTGCAAGTGTTTCTCTATCTCCCCCCCCCCTTTTTTTTTTGCCTCCAGGGTTATCGCTGGAGCTCAGTGCTGACACTACAAAACCACTGCTTCTGGAGACTATTTTTTTATTGGGTAGGACAGAGAGAAATTGAAAGAGGGGAAGATAGAGGGAGAGAGATAGACACCTGCAGACTTGCTTTACCATTTGTGAAGTGACCACCTACAGGTGGGGAGCCGGGGGCTCGAACAGGGATCTTTGCTCGGGTCCTTGTGCTTCGTACTAACTGTTTCTAACCCGGTGCACCCAGCCCTCAATTTCTCTATTTCTAGTCTAGCCAGTAATAATAATAATAATAATAAAAAGGTAAATGAAAGACTGATTCAAGCTGCCCCAAATGAATGTTTTCCAGGGGGTTTTGAAATCCCAGAGAAGTTTATTAAAAAATGGAATTCTTTCCACACCTGAAGTCTCTGGACACAGTCTGAAGTGAAGCATGCTGCATTGATCAGGTTGGGATTGGCGGATGCAATATTATTTGGTATGAATTAAGAGAAGCATGTAGGAAAGTGCGCCCCACCCTAAGGTTCCAGGACTGGGTGAAATAAAGGCTCTATAGTGGAATTGTGAGGCTCCTGCTGTGTTAGGGTTCAAGAAGACAGTAGTTATTGTTATAACTTCAGAACTGTGTCCAGAGACTTCAGGTGTGGAATGACAACCCTTCAGCTTCATTACTCCGGTGAGAACTTTCATAATATTCTCTAATTCCATTCCAGGCAGTTCACTTCCTAACAAAGTCCCAAAACCTAGATATAGACCAAGTCCCATGAGATAGAACATATGTTCACACATATCCATAAACTAGGGCAGAATATATACCTGAAAGCAAAAGTACACAATAGTCTGCAGTGTGTACCCAACACTTCATCTGCACTATCCCAGCCTTTAGGTCCATGACTGTTCAACAGTTTGTTTGGCTTTGTATGTTAACTCTCTTTTCAGCCTTCAGGTTCCAGATGTCAGCATGATGACAACCAGACTTCTCTGGTGTCCTGGAGCTCCACTTCCCCAGAGCCCTGCCCCACTAGGGAAAGAGAGAGGCAGGCTGGGAGTATGGATCCACCTGTCAACGCCCATGCCCAGTGGGGAAGCAATTACAGAAGCCAGACCTTCCATCTTCTGCATCCCACAATGACCCTGGGTCCATGCTCCCAGAGGGATAAAGAATAGGAAAGCTATCAGGGGAGGGGATGGGATACAGAGATCTGGTGGTGGGAATTGTGTGGAGTTGTACTCCTCTTATCCTATGGTTTTGTTAATGTCTCCTTTTTTAAAGAAATAAAAAATGGGATTCTGTAACTCAGTGACACAGGTCTGTTTCCCATGCAGGAAGCATTGGGTTCAAGACCCAGCACCTGTCTCATTCTTCTCCAAAAAAGAAAAAAATTCAGGTTTAAAAATAAGTCTGACTGGAAAGGTGCTTGGTCGTAGTACATTATAGCATATGGGTTAACCAGAGGTGGAATCTTTATTTCACAAATTTCAAGATACATTACAATACAAATCTGTACATCTTTCTATTAACAGGATTTGTTTACACAATTATATTACATTTCACCAGCCTTTATACTGCAGTTAAATACAAAATAAATTTACAAAAAGTCTACCATGGTGTTCCTTTGCTAGTTTTTTTCTTTTCTTTTTTAAACATCTCTTACATATCGATAGTGGTTACGGCTTGGTCATAGCAACAATTATTCCTTTTTGTTTTTAATGAAAAAGAATAGTGTCAATTAATTTCCTGGTCATTCCAAGTGGGGAACAGTGCATGTGAGGTGATTCTTTGCACATAAACCAAGACATCCTCTTCATGCACACAAAATAAGATGTTTTTTCTTTGTGTGTGTGTAAATAAGTCACTTTTAAATGAATATCATTTCCCTGGAGAAATTTAAAGTTTTCTTGAACTGCCCAGTGGAAGACATGTAGCTTCTTTTTGATGACTCCGATACATTTGAAGACCAGGTAGCTCCTCAGCAACCTAGTATTCAGAAACTATCTATTTTCAGTTAAATGTTAAAGACGGATGAAGCATTTTCAGAAAACCTTTCTTTTATTACTATTATTTTTTGCATGCTGTTAAGTCTAATGTTGTGCAGTACACATTCACTCTCACAACAGACGTCAGTTGTTACTAGAGTAAATGTAGCCCACACTGCTTTTGTTGGCAGATCAAAGGGTTGTTCACCTGAAGCGTTTGAGTTTGAAATGTGTATGTGAAATGTTAGTCCAAACCTCTGTAAAGAAAAATCAAAAACTTTTTGCAGATGTATTATTATTTTTTGCAAGAATACGTAGGCTACAGACATGAAACGTTGCAGTCTTCATCTGTAGGCTTGCATGCATAGTTCCAGCTTCTGGTTTGAAGAAAACAAACATGAGAAGCAAAAATAAGGAGAAAAAGACAAAAGAAAAGCAAAAAACAAAACCAACAAAAAAAACCCAACCAGCCGATCAACCAAACCTACACAAAATACTTGAGCTTTCTGGAGGCAGAAGCAGCTCCTCGATTAAAGGAAGCATCTTGTCATCACCAGACCCAGTAATTTTCTAAACTTTCCCAATGATACAAAGATAAATTAGCTTTATATGCAGGAAGGTAACAGAGTCGCAGTAAGAGTCTCAGTAATATTAAGATCAGTGATTCATGAGTTGATCTCATTTACCTGCTGACTAAAAAAAGTGTTTTCTTTTGTGTCACTGAATGTTAACCAAAAATAAAAGAAGCCTTACTCAGAAAACAGAAAGAACTTAAAAAAAAAAAAAAAAAAGGAAAAACTACAAGCAACAATGCTATCTTTGTAACAAAACAGAAGCAATATGGATTCTCAAGACTCCATTAATTAACCAACAAGCCAAATGCAAAAGTGAATGGGTGAAGTCCTTCTTGTCCTAATGTGATCGCCATGGAGGGCAGGAAGACTATTAAAGGGGTCAGGAGAGATGGGCTGCGTGAAGCAATGAAGCCGCACTCTTGTCTATTAACTAAATGCTAACATTAAAACTCCCGAGTCCTGGAGTTGGTTTAATGTCACTGACATTAACTAGCTTTAGTTAAACTGCCTCCGTATTCAAATGGATGCCATTTGATTAGGTTAAGTATTGAGCACTATTTTTAGGAAAAACACCAACCCTAGTTTGCCTAGGTATCATATCCCATGAACCATCAGAAAAAAAAAAAAAAAGGAGCAAAGTATTCTGAGACATACTTTTGAAGCCACAGGAACTTATAGATGCCATTCGAATGTCTCGTAGCAACTGACCCAGGATAAGACAGGGGGTGCAAAAGCCAAGAGAAGGCTGTCTGGAGTATTAATGTTAGTAGGCCCATGCCAAGTGGCGAGCCAGTTGAAGAGTCCAGGTATGGAGAACAAGGCTGTTTCCCCATCTAGTGTTAGGTGGTGAGCACTGTCTTGAGGGAAAAAAAAAAAAAAGGCACTGAAGAGATAAACCAGTTGGATGGTAGAGGGAAAGAAAAAAATAGAAATTTTGTCACCTTATAGGGTTTTTTAAACTTTTAAGTAGACTGAAAATTCATTGGGAATCAAGTAGGGGAGGAAAGGGAGATGAGGCCGTGATGAAAACCCGGTCACACTGTACCAATTGCTCTCAAGCCTCTCAGTGTCAGAGATCACACAAACTCGGTCCGTGCAATGGCTGCCTACAGTGGCACTATGCTTTGGAGGGTCGACTCCACCACCTTTCAGAGGTGCTTTCGTAAGGACAGCTCACACTCTGACCTCTAAGCGAGTAGCTGGGAGGAAAGTTTGCTTATGGGATTTACCATAGGGAACACACACACACTTCACACATGAAGCCTTCATGTTATCAACTCATTCAGTCTAGATCCAAATACAACTCCAACGTGACAAACCAGAGCCTCACAACTCTACAGGTAGCAAGCTCTTTGTTTCCTGGCAGATGTGGGGTTATGGGAAAAGTGTGTGTCAAGATCTCTAGAAACAGGCTGAGGTTGAGTGGACACAGGGGGGCTGCTCAGACACGAGTCAAGTGTCAGACTGGATCAATGAAAAGAAAGAGAGATTCAGCTACGGTTTTGTTTGTATGGTATGTGCAATTCTTCTTCTTTTTGAATGTGTTGCTGTTGCTGCTGCTTTCTGTACTACTGAACCAGATATTTCTGAAGACTAATAGCACTGGTTTTCCTAACGGGAACAGTGAGAGGTTGGCAGGGTGCTAATACTAAGGGTGTAGTTGACTTTCTGCTGGAAGTAACAAAGTGCAGGAAGAAAACTCTGCCTGCATGGGAAGGAATAGTATAAACAGGTTTTGGCTTTCTTCAACCACTGAGTTTAATGCATATTTGATTCTCCGAGCTGTAGTATGGCCATGGTAGTTACCGCACGCCTTATTTGGCAGTGGTATTTTGTATTTCTGGAATTCATCAGGGTGGCTCTGTTCTTTTGCAACAGAAATGCAAAGTAAAATACATGCTGGGAAAAAATGCTTCAGCTTTTGGGAAAGTCTATCTATGTTCCTGATACCCAGACCTACAGTCCATTAATTAATTCGGCTGTCTCCTTTCTCCCATTCCGTCCATCCTCTGGCTTCTGGATCAAGGCTCTATGCACTCAAGCAAGCACGTAACGTTGAGATGTGAGGCAGATTCACATGTTAGCTCAGGGAGTCAGTTCGCACTCTCCTATACAGTCCATTTCAAAGAAGGCTCATGTGAAATTTTTTAACAATACCTTTGAGTCCGTGAAAGACAGAAATGATAAAAAGCATGACCATCACCAGTAAGAAACCTCCCACCCTTCTCTTTAAAAATGACAAGTATGCTGAAGATGTATACTTGCTCGTATGTGGACTGGTGAGTTTCTGTCTGCAGTTCTGAAACACTTTGAAGACTTTTTTTTTTTTTTAACTTAAATGGCAAATGCTATTTTTTGGCCTTCAAATATGTCAACATTAAAATTAACCAGGTTTTCTTCTTCTTCTTTTTTTTCCATTACAGTTTTTAGTGTTGTTGCACAAGACCTTAAAGATGGCTGACAGAGGGTGTATGCACACTGAGAGAATGACCACAGAACCCCAGGATCTAGCAGATGCTGAGTGTCTCATGTGTCCAGGGGGTGGGGGAGGAGGGGCAAGGAAAGCCTCTGAGGGTTGTTAATTCCACTCGGCACTGAAAAAAACATTCAACTCAGTTTAGGTTAAGAGTTACTTATCCCTGAAAATAAAGGCATCATCAGATTCTAAGCAGCTTTTGGAATTCAATGCCTCCCATGCCTCTTGAGGTGGCCCCTGGTCCGAGACGTCCGAACTCCAACGCGAGTGTCCTCAGCAAGTCATGTCCTTCGCTGTCACTGGCCAAGGCTGATCTGGCGGCTGTTACTGCGCTGGTTGCTGTTCTGGCGGCTGCTCCTGCTGCGGCGGGGGGGCCGGCCGTGGTCCCGGGGGTCTGGGCACTGGCATATCTTGGTGCTGCCGCTGCCTGTAGGCTATCACTGTTCCCAGCAGCAGGGCAATGATCGTCATGAGGTAAAGGTCCCATTCAGGTCCCAAGAGCTGGTCCATGTCAAGTTGGTTGAAGATATCTCGGATCTTAAGGAGAGGAGTATAAAAATCACTACGGGCGCTTAAATGTCAGAACAGACAGTAGGAATATTACAACACCAATTCCACCAATTCAAGATAGAGAACAACTGTTTTAATTGAGTTTGGGGAATATTTGGAAGGTTTTTTTTTTTTTGTTTGTTTGTTTGTTTTTGCCACCAGGGTTATTACTGGGGCTTAGTGCCTTTATGGCTTCATCACTCTCGGTGGCCACTTTTTATTTATTTTTCCCCTTTCCTCTGCATAGAGGGTGAGACAGAAAGAGGAAGACAGGAGACACCACACCACTGTACCACTAGTGTAGCTTCCCCTCAGTCCCTCACGGGTGCTCCCAACGTGGTTGTCTGGGGCTCGAACCTGGGTTCACGCACTTGACAGTGTGTACAGTCCACTGGGTGAGTCACCCACTGGCCCCTGCAATATGGTTTTAGAAGCTTGATTATATATATATTTCCCAGAGCACTGCTCAGTTCTGGCTTATGGTGATGTGGCGATTGAACCTGGGACTCTGGAGCCTCAGCTATGACAGTCTCTTTGTATAACCATTATGCTATCTATCTCCTCTCTGCAATATGTTTTTAAGTGTCTTTGAGTAGGGTTTTTGGAGTCATGGCCTTGTGAATGTACAATATGACTATTTCCAAACTGGGATTTGTATTTAGACACAGAGAAGGGAAAAAGCATCTCTGGTAAGTTCGTGCTCCTGTGTGGTGCTTGGAGCCTGAACCTGGGTTGTGTGCGTGGTGTGGCATATGCCCTAACCAGTAAGGCAACTCTCAGGGCCAAGTTATTACATTCTAGTAGTGAGATAGAGGTCTGACAGGTTTTCTGACCACCAGCTGTTTAACGCACTAATTTCCAACTATTTTTCAAAGAAAATATTTGAAAGTGACACTGAGGACAACATAAGGCTGGGAAGAAACCCAGTATCTTGGCACACTAGTGACCTATCCTTTTTTTTTGCTTCTAGGGTTATTGCTGGGGCTCGGTGCCTGCACCATAATCCACTGCTCCTGGAGGCCATTTTTTTTTTTTCCATTTTTGTTGCCCTTGCTGTTTTATTGTTGTGGTTATTATTGTTGTTGTTATTGCTCTCGTTGTTGGATAGGACAGAGAGAAATGGACAGAGGAGGAGGAGACAGAGACAAGGAGAGAAAGACAGACACCTGCAGACTTGCTTCCCCCCCCCCCCCCCCCCCGCTGCAGGTGGGGAGCCGGGGGCTCAAACAAGGATCTTTTTACTGGTCCTTACGCTTTGTGCCATGTGCGCTTAACCTGCTGCACTACCGCCCGACCCTCATCTAAAGAACTTTAAAAAAAACTAGAGCATGGAGGCCGGCCAGTGCTGTACCTGGTTAAGTACACGTTGTCATGCTCAAGGACCTGGGCTGAGGCCCTGCCCCCACCTACAGGGGTGAATCAGGTCTGCAGGTGTTTCACGTTCTCTCTCCCTATTTTCCCCTGATGAGAGAGGTAGATTCACAGTGCTGGTACCAAGCCTGGTGGCAATAAACAAAACAAAACAAAACACCGGCGGTGTGGTGCTGGGACCTCTGGTGACCCAGGTAGGACTGTCTGCTGTGTAAACCACTGTGCTCCTTTCCTGGCCTGAAACTTCTGTTCTGAATGACAGCAGAACTACTACTTCTTTCTGCTATTTCTTTCATGCAACTGGAAGTGGCAGAAAGTCATCAATTTAACAGCAGAATGAATACTGCTTTTTAGTCAGGGTTTAACTAAACAGCAAAATATTTTAACACCCCAAGTTGAACGTAAAGAAGCTAAGCTTTTAGTCTGTGTTTTAATCACTTTAGTGTCATGTAAGAGAATTTATTCCTACTATCTCCTGACTGCTACTTATCCATGAAGAAAGTAAGGATGGGGTGTATTTCTTTGGATTTAAATGCGGTCACCCTTAAGTGGTCTTTATGATACACATTTCCAGGTTAAGGTGTTACATTTTTTCAGGAAGACAGTTATAAAGAGTTATTGACTATGTTCCTTGGGATGGGATCTGATGAGGGACTTTTTTCTTCCTTCCTTCCTTTCTTTACCATCAATACTTAGTTTTTATTTTTAGATGGACTATTTAGGTGGTGAGATCATGGGGCATTCTATTATCTTTATATTTCTATATTCAAAAATGACAAAGAGGGGGGGGCCAGGCAGTAGCACAGCAGGTTAAGCACACAAGGCGCAAGGACCCCGTTTCGAGCCCCCAGCTCCCCATCTGCAGGGGGTCGTTTCACAAGCGGTGAAGCAGGTCTGCAGGTGTCTATCTTCCCCCCTCCCCGTCTGTCTTCCCCTCCTCTCTCCATTTCTCTCTGTCCTACCCAACAGCAATACCAACAACAATAACAACAACAACGATAAACAACAGGGCAACAAAAGGGAAAAAAAAATAGCCTTTAGCAGCAGTGGATTTGTAGTGCAGGCACTGAGACCCAGAAATAATCCTGGAGGCAAAGGAAAAAAAAAGACAAAGGCATAATATACTTAGTAAGGCACACTGCATGACCGTATCACAGGCTGGAGTCGATGACTCATTATTGACTAAAACTGTGAGAGACAAGGGACCAAAACAGTCTTGAGGGAGAAATAGCAGACTACTATATTGTCAACCTAAAAAAATACATACATATTTTTATTGCCACCAGTTATTGTTGGGGCTTGGTGCCTGCACAATGAGCCAGCCACCGTTCCCAG
Organism: Erinaceus europaeus; assembly: GCF_950295315.1. Classification (NCBI taxonomy): domain Eukaryota; kingdom Metazoa; phylum Chordata; class Mammalia; order Eulipotyphla; family Erinaceidae; genus Erinaceus; species Erinaceus europaeus. The sequence goes on along the minus strand of NC_080183.1, from coordinate 14,117,491 downwards.
CAGCTATTTCCTTTTTCTTTTTTATAGCATAGAGACATTGAGAGGAGATGGAAAAGCAGAGATGGGACAGAGAAAAAAAAACACCTGCAGCACTGCTTCAGTACTTGTGAAGCTTCCCCCTTTGCAGGTGGGTCTGGGCCTTGAACTCAGAACCCCGAGCAAGGTAAAAACATGGGTGCTCAACTGGGTGTGCCACGGTCTGGCCCCCACTGTTAACTTTTTGGATAAAAGGAACAAAAGCTGTTGTATTCCTTCCTATCTGTGGACTGCGAGATGGGAGATGGGGGATCCACTCTGCCAACAGAATGCTGAGACAGCGTTCTGCAGGGTGTCAGGACTTCAAGGGTCAAATCTTCAGCAGCTGGCCCATTTACTCAATCACAGTCTATAAGCAAGAGGTATTGAGAGCTTAGACTGATAGTTTTGAAAGAGAAAAGCCTCCTATCTAGAAGGATTATTTAAATAAACCAAGCTGTTTTTAGAAAACAAAATTCTGGTGTCTTTTTTTTTTTTTTTTTTAACCTCTGTTTCACTGTCAGAAGAATCTGAAGCAGCTGGGCAGGTTCCTTTTTTAAACTTAAAAAAAAAATTACTTATTTTTCCTTTTGTTGCCCTTGTTTTTCATTGCTGTTGTAGTTATTGTTGTTGTTATTATTAATGTCATTGTTGGCTAGGACAGAGAGAAATGGGAGAGAGGAGGGGAAGACAGAGAGGGGGAGAGAAAGACACCTGCAGACCTGCTTTGCCACTTGCGAAGCAACGCCCCTGCAGCTGGGGAACCGGGGGCTCGAACCGGGAGCCTTACGGCGGTCCTTGCACTTTGTGCCACGTGCGCTTAACAAGCTGCGCTACTGCCCGACTCCCAGCTTCTCAGGTTCTACTTTTGTTTTTGAGTCTGTCTGCATAACCATTATGCTATCTGCCCCCTGGCCAGATTCTCAGGTTCCACTTCTTCACTCCGTCCTACAAAAACCTTCTTCTTCTTTTTTTTAAATATTTATTTATTTTCCCTTTTGTTGCCTTTGTTTTTCATCGTTGTTGTAGTTATTGTTGTTATTGATGTCGTCGTCACTGTTGGATAGGACAGAGAAATGGAGAGAAGAGAGGAAGACAGAGATGTGGAGGGAAAGACAGACACCTGCAGACTTGCTTCACTGCCTGTGAAGCAACTCCCCTGCAGGTGGGGAGCCGGGGGCTCGAACCGAGATCCTTGAGCTGGTCCTTGTGCTTTGCGCCACCTGTGCTTAACCCGCAGTGCTACTGCCTGATTCCCTACAAAAACCTTAAGGGACAGGTCTGAGTAGCCACTAGGCAACCCTCTGACTTAAAGTGTCACTTAAAGTGACTCAGTGAGTCAGGTGAGCTCCTGTTTCAGGCTGTCGTGATTTAGTTCGGTCTCCCTCACTCAGAAAGCACCTGCGCTGCTGAGGAATGCTTCAGTCATGGTGACCACTCAAATGCTCCTGAAAACAACTGCTTTGTGGCTGCATTCATTCCTTCACCTGAGGAGGCCCCCCACTTGAAGAAGAAACCCTACGATTGTAGAAGACTCCTCCCCACCAACCCCCCCGCCCCCCCACTTTTTCAAGTACAAATAAATCTTCAGACCTAGAAGGTGACATCACTTTTAAAAAATATATTTATTTTCCCTTTTGTTGCCCTTGTTGTTTTTTCATTGTTGTTATACTTATTATTATTAATTTTTTTTAACCAGAGCACTGCTCAGCTCTGGCTTATGGCGGTGTGGGGGACTGAACCTGGGACTTGAGAGCCTCAGACATGAAAGTCTCTTTGCATAACCATTATGCTATACCCCCACCCTATCGTTGTTGTTATTGATGTCATCCTTGTTAGATAAGACAGAAATGAAGAGAGGAGGGGAAGACAGAGAGGGGGAGAGAAAGACAGACACCTGCAGACCTGCTTCACCGCCTGCGAAGCGACTCCCCTGCAGGTGGGGAGCCGGGGGCTCAAACCGGGATCCTTCCGCCGGTCCTTGCACTATGTGCCACCTAAGCTTAACCTGCTGTGCTCCCGCCCGACTCCCAGTCACATCCCTTCCGTCTGAATTCAGAGAGTCAGGGCTACTTACATTCATCTCCCGTATGTACTGTAGGAAATACACAACACCCAACTTGCAGAGCGCCAGGAAGACTGGTACTTGAGCGTCTGGGCTGGCTTCAGCTGCCATGTCATAAAAACGCTTTGCGAGGTGGATATCCTACAACACAGATCGATAAAGCCACATTCACTTCTCGAGAAGTTAAAAGTGATCAATCATTACCTATGTTATATGCTAGGGAAATTAATTTCCCCCCTCAATCTTCACTACAAAATTTCTCTTACCTAAAGAAAGACAAAACAAACAAACAAACAAACAAAGCCACGTTTTTAAATGAGAAAACTTTATGTTTTTAATCTAACAGCTCAATTTGGAAAAATTTAATTGAGAAGTTTTAGGGTATGATTTAGATTCTCTTGATCTGACATTCCATTTGCTGTGTAGATATGCTAAGTATAGCTTTATATAACAACAATAATAACTACAACAATAAAAAACACAAGGGCAACACAAGGGGATAAAAAAAAAAGTGCAACCTAGGGGTCTGGCGATACCGCCGTGGATTAAGCGCACATGGTGCAAAGTGCAAGGACCGGTGTAAGAATCCTGGTTTGAGCCCCCCGGCTCCCCACCTGCAGGGAGGTCGTTTCACAGGCAGTGAAGCAGGTCTGCAGGTGTCTTTCTTTCCTCCTCTCTGTCTTCCCTCCTCTCTCGATTTCTCTCTGTCCTATCTAACAACGACAACAGCAATGACAACAATAATAGTGATAACAACAAGAGTAACAAGGGCAACAAAATGAGAAAAATGGCCTCCAGGAGCAGTGGAATCAGCAATAACCATAGAGGAGGAAAAAGAAAAAGTGCAACCCGAGAGCCCTCTAAACCCAATAGGGATATAGGATATTATGCCTTTTGTCATAATTTTTAGTCATCAGAATTTATGTAAACTGTGCATTATATTACATTAAAATTAATGGATAAAAGGGGCACATTATTTTTCTTATTTTATAACTTATAAAATCAGATTGCTAGCAATATTATTTAAATCTTGATTATTAGTATGTCACATAAAAACACCTTTTTTAATTTATTATTTTAATTTTTAAACTTATTTTTAGATGCTGTATTTATTTTAATGAGCGGGAAAGATACAGAGAGGGAGAGACCAGAGCCCTGCTCAGCTCTGGCTTATGGTGGTGCTGGGAATTGAACCTGGGACCTCAGAGCCTCAGGCATGAAAGTCTTTTGCAGAACCATTATGCTGTCTACCCTGGCCCATAAAAACACAATTTGTATGTGATCTTTATATTTGTCAAACACGAAGTAATTTATTTGAATTTAAAAAATGAAGTTAGATTTTTTTTATATAGACACTGAGTTGGAATAGGCTGACTAGTCTGACAAAAACAGGAGGCTTCAATAGCTACATCACACAGCATAAATCTTTTGGCAACTGAGAACACTCATCTTGTTGTCCCAAGTACTGATACAACTATACTCAAGACTTTGAAATCAAGTGTCTACATTTACAAACTGCAATTCATAAAATTAGAACCAAAGTGCATTAACATGAAAAGTCCTTTGACAAGAACGGTGCATTAACAACATAAAATGGACAAGCCTTAAGTTAGGCCAACCTCTATGTGGCTAAGTCAGGGGGTATAACTAGTTCCTTTATTTATTTATTTATTATTTACTTATTTATTTTAATGAGAGATAGAGAGAAAGAGGAGACAGACCAGAGCACTGCCCACTCTGGCTTATGGTGGTGCTGGAGATTAAACCTGGGACCTTGGGGCCTCAGGCATAAAAGTCTCTTTGTATAACCATTACGCTGTCTCCCCAGCCCATGACTAAACCATCTGCTAAACCATGGTAAACCCTTCTAGATATTCTTCCATAAACTCAGAAGTGAGTTGACTGCAGTGATCAGGAAGGAACACACCTCCTTTGCATGTTTCTGGTATCCAGTACTTAGCTCTCAACAAAGCTATTGATTGATCCCCTAACCAAATTTGTCAGGTGACAGATCTACAGTAAGAATTTCTAATGACAGACTGTCCAGCTTTTTGACACATTTTGCATTCCCCCAGATTCAGATGCTGAAACCCCCCCCCCCCCCTTGTGATGGTATTAGAGGTGTTGCCACGGAGAGGCGATTAGGATTAGGTGAGGGCACGATCAGGAATATCTCCTGAATGTCACTCACCCCCTTCTACGAGCACCAAACGAACTTGCTGCTTCTCTCACTGTTCATGTGAAAATTAAACCCAGAAGACAGCTGTCTCTGAATCAGGAAGTATGCCCACAGCAGAAACTGAATTTAGCTATACACTGATTCCAGTCTTCAAGATGAAATTTCTGCTATTTCAGACACTCAGCTTACAGTACTGTGTTAGAGCATCCCGGGCTGACTAAGCCAGCATACTGCCCCAAAAGTTTGACCAATTAGATGATCTTGTAATAAGAATTCTCTTGGGGGTCAGGTAGTAGGTAGCACAGCAGGCTAAGCACACGTGGTGAGAAGCGCAAGGACCGGCATAAGGATCCCGGTTTGAGGCGCCCGGCTCCCCACCTGCGGGGGCGGGGGGTGTCACTTCACAAATGGTGAAGCAGGTCTGCAGGTGTCTATTTTTCTCTCCACCTCTGTCTTCCCCATCTCTCTCCATTTCTCTTTGTCCTATCCAACAACAACAACAACAACAACAACAGCAGCAATGACATCAATAATAACAAGGGCAACAAAATGGGAAAAAATTGGCCTCCAGCAGCAGCGGATTCGTAGTGCAGGCACCGAGCCCCAGCAATAACCCTGGAGGCAAAATAAAAAAAAAAGAATTCTCCCCATCCCCTAGTACTTGTCTATGATGTAGACCAGGTTTTCAGTCATACATTTAAAATAATGGAAATAGCATTCATGTTAACTGCCTTCAATGGTATATTAATTCTGAAGAACAGATTTATCTTTTAGTGAGAATCAGAGGAACAGAGAGAATCAGAGTCTTACTCTGGCATATGGGATTCTGGGGATCAAACCTGGGACCTCACACGTGCATTCAGGTGCTCTATCCACTGCTCCACCTCCTGGTCACTTCACATTATTAATTTTTAAAGAATATTCCATTCATCTCATTAAAAGTTGTGTCTTAAGAGTTGGCACCAAAGTAACATTTTACAAAAATTTATGTCCTGTTGATTAATAATGTATAGTTGGTTAGCTTTGACTAATAATAATCAAGAATTTTCAAGTACTTAGAATTGGGCTGAGGAGACAGCATAAAGATCATGCAGAAACACTTTCATGCGTGAAGCACCAAAGGTCCCCGGTTTAATCCTCAGCACCACCAAAGCCAGAGCTGAGCAGTGCTCTAGGAAAAAAACAAAAACAAAGCCACAACAACAACTTAGAACTGCAGGAAATAAAATTCCAGTTCATATTTATATGTATGTTTCAGATAAGTTTAATAGATTAATGGGATCGATGCACAAACATGTTGCATTGACATGTAATTAATTATATAGGGCTGGAGAGATGGCATAGTCTAATTCTTTTCTGTGCCTACGTTCCTTGGTCCCATGTTCAATCCCAGGCACCATCATATGCTAGAGCTGTGGAGTGCTCTGGTTGAAATGATAAACAAAATATTAACATGCCATCAGTGCATCAAATAAAAAAGTAACTTGGTAGGTAGAATGGTTATGCAAAGGGCTCAGAGGCCCCAGGTTCCCAGGCCTGAGCTGAGCAGTACACTAGTAAAGGAAAATGGGGGGGGGGGGGGAGATTAAAAAATTCTATGGAAACAAGGTTGAAAAATATGAATTATAAATTTAGGGAGAAAAGGAAAGATTTCTGTACTATGTGGGCTTAAGATGATTTTTTTTTTTTTTTTTTTAACCAGAGCACTGCTCAGCTCTGGCTTATGGTGGTGCAGGGGACTGAACCTGGGACTTTGGAGCCCTAAGGCATGAGGGTCTCTTTGCAGAACCATCATGCTATCTATCCTCTGCCTGAGAAAAGGAAAGATTTTCATTTAAATAATTTGCTTGAGGGGGCCAGGTGGTGGCGCTCCTGATTAAGCATACATTACAGTGCACAAGGACCCAGGTTCAAGCCAGTCTCCCACCTGCAGGGGGTAAGCTTCACAACTGTTGAATCTGGGCTTCAGGTGTCTGTCTCTCTCCCTCTCTTTCTCCCCCATCCCCTCTCACTTTCTCTCTGTCTCTATCCAGTAATAAATAAATAATAAAAGAAATTGCCTCTGCATTTAAAATGATTACTGGGGATATCAAATTACTTTGATATTCAGAATGATTTTTAAAAGCTACCACATAAAACAGAACTTACAAGAGTCTTTGAAGGGGTGAGCTGGTGGCGCAACTGGTTGACTGCCCACATTACAATGCACAAGGACCCAGGTTCGAGCCCCTGGTCCCCACCTGCAGGGGGAAAGCTTTGCGAGTAAAGCAGGGCTGCAGGTCTGTCTCTTGCCCTCTCTATCTCTCCTTTCCCTCTAGATTTCTGGTTGTGTCTATCCAACAAATAAATTAAGATAATAAAAAATCATAAAAATATTTAATAAAGAGTCTTTGAAACTTATGGGGAGAAATTTTAAATATGAACTCAAGAAATGTAAGAAGATACACATTTTTAAAAATTATTTTAAGGGCACATAGGCAAAAAAAAAAAAAAGCTAAAAAGAGTCTAGATGATATAAGATTTCATTAGGAAGATTTAAGAATCAGTAGTAATGGTGTATGGCACCAAAGTAAAAGTAATCTGGGATGTGGGGGAGGCCTCAGGTCCTGGAACATGATGGCAGAGAAGGACCTAGTGGGGGCTGAATTGTTATGTGAAAAACTTTAGAAATGTTATGCATGTACAAACTATTGTACTTTACTGTCGACTGCAAACCATTAACCCCACAATAAAGAAATAATAAGAAAAAAGAATTAGCAGTAAGCTCAGAAGTAGCAAGTATTTTGACCTCTATCAAGATAATTTAGAAGCAATAAAAATTGGTCCTAGGTAGACAGTTTCTCAAATTAGAAGTTATCGACAGATGCATCAATGCGTTTCCACTTCTGGAAGTCTGCTCTGGACTCACTAAGGGTAACAGTGTAGGTGTTAGTAACTGTGCATGCTCGGAGAGACACAAAGGCCAGTTTTGCGGACTGTCCCATCTCTGGCTCAGTAAAGCCTGTGTCCATTCTGACGAAGGCCTGTTCTATATTAAAATGCAGACACTTCCCCCCAGTCACAATCCGCTTGTTGGAACACATGTTCGAAGTCCCACTCACCTGTTTAATGCCCAGTCCTTTCTCATGCATGTATCCCAGATTGAACATAGCTTGGGCGCTGTGCTGCTGTTCAGATGCCAGCCGGTAATGAATAAATGCCGTCTCATAATCCACGTCGGTGCCGAAGCCATAGAAATGGTAGTCGCCAAGCTTAATTCTAGCCACAGTGTAGCCTTAAACAAAGTGGAATGCAAAAGTGTCAACAGATAGCATGTCTGAAACAGATCCAGTGGGGATGGAACATAGTGGCTACGCAGAGATTTTCAGGCCTCAGGCTCTGAGGCCCCAGGTTCAGTCCTTAGCATCACCATAAAGCAGAGCTGAGCAGGGCTCTGTCTCTCTCTGGATCTCTTTCATAGAACAAATATAGCATTTAAAAAAATCTGTGAATACATTACATAAGAAGTGATGGTACATAAGCCTTATGACAAAGTCAAAACAACTAAAATTCAGCGAAAAATTAAATTAGAAGTATAGCCTTTCCATAGAAGTGATTACAGTAGTAAGGGAGAAGTTAAACAGGGTGGGTGATACTTTTATTTCTTTTTTTTTTTTTTAAGGTTTATTTATTTATTTATTTTCCTTTTTGTTGCCCTTGTTGTTTAACATTGTTGTGGTTATTAATGTCGTTGTTGTTGGATAGGACAGAGAGAAATGGAGAGAGGAGGGGAAGACAGAGAGGAGGAGAGAAAGATAGACACCTGCAGACCTGCTTCACCGCTTGTGAAGCGACTCCCCTGCAGGTGGGGAGCCGGGGGCTCGAACTGGGATCCCTACACAGGTCCTGGCGATTTGCGCCACGTGCGCTTAACCCGCTGCGCCACCGCCCGACTCCCGATACTTTTATTTCTTTAGTAAGACTCTTCAAATGATTATGTTCTAGCCTGCCATGTCGCTTATATTGTACAATTGTGCAATATGACCATTATTTAGGCATGGAGAAGGGGTGGGCAGACAGTGCTGACAAGAGTATTATATAAGAAAGAAAGATTCAAGGGAAAAGAGGGGCTTTAGGCTGGTATTCTAGTAATATACTTTATTCAATTATTCCCCCGCCCCCATAATATACTAGTCTCAAACTACATGCTATGCTATCCATGTCCAAAACAAAGGCTTTGAAACTAAATTTAAAAAACCCTAGAGGACCAGCGCAAGGTTCCAGGTTCGAGCCCCCGGCTCCCCACCTGCAGGGGAGTCGCTTCACAAGTGGTGAGGCAGGTCGGCAGGTGTCTGTCTTTCCCTCCCCTTCTCTGTCTTCCCTTCCTCTTTCAATTTTGCTCTTCCCTATCCAACAATGATGACATCAGTAACAATAATAATTACAACAATAAAAAAACAAGGGCAACAAAAGGGAATAAATAAAATATTGAAAAAAGAAAAGAAAAGAAAAGAAAAAAGCCCCTGGGTCTACGGGGTTGGGAGATAGCACATCATACTTCATCATGTGCACGGGCCTGGGTTCAAGTCCCTGGGCACCACAGAGAAACACTGTACAAAGGGGAACCTTCATGAGGGGGTGGGGTGGTGTCTCTCTTCTCTTCTCTCTCTCTCTCGCTGCTGCACAAGCTCTGTCTATAAGAGAAATAGACGAGAATGAGATTGCTGGGGCAGTGGAATTGTGCAAGCAGGAAACCCCAGTTGAAAACCCTGGCAGCAAACTCAAAAGCACAGGGCCAGGCATGGCTTGTGTGGTAGAAAACACATGTAACCATGCTCAAGGACCTGGGTTCAAGTCCCTGCTCCCACCTACCGGTAGAAGTTTCCTGACTGGTGGAGCAGTGCTGCAGGTGTTTCTCTGTCTTTCTCCTTCTCTATCTCCCCCTCCCCGTCTCAATTTCTATCTCTATCTAAAATAAATATAAATATGAAGAAAAACAAACAAGAAAAAAAATAACACCAGGAAAACCTTAACTATTATGTAACTAATATAGTTAATATCTCTGCTTAATTTTAAAGTCCTGAATGAATTTGAACTTTACAGGAGGTTAAAAATAACAATAATAAGGCAAGGTCTCTGGGTGAAACACAATAAACCAACTTCCTACCTTGAGAGGCGGCCCTGTTCCAGTGAAGCAATGCTCTGGGATAAGTTTCATTGTCACCTACAATGGTAGCTTCTCCTACAAGAAAAGGTAAAATCCAAACCAGGATTTAAAGAAAGGCATTAGACTTTTAAAATCCCTTTACAAATGAGGATGGATCTATATAGCATTGTAAATGGGGGTGGGGGAAGCCTAAATGGATGTGGTATAACTAGTATTACGGAATAGTTACTTAAGTTAAATATGGGATGACTAAAATACTGAGTTCCACAGAATTACTGCATTCGGGACAACATCACTTCTGGGAACTTTTTTTTTCTTCCTGCGGCACCAGTAATGAGACCAATCACTAAGCCTTTCTAAGGGTCTGCCTATGCTTTTTTTTTTTTTTTTTTTTTAATTTTTTATGTTTTCTGTATGTTGGAAATGTACTGATTAAAAGCATTTACTTTTATGAGAAATGCCATTTCCACTGTCAGCTCTAACTATGAAATGCATGTGGATGGCTTTGAGGAGGTAAACACACTTAATTGAATGTTCTCCTTGCAGCAAGAAGTAAATAAGGCAACAGTAAAGAGGTTCTGCGTGGCTTTTCTTTTTTCAACAGGCTAACCAGAGGCAAATCCTTAGGGTCTAAACCAAAGGCGGGACTAGGCGGCGCTCACGCTGATCAAGGATGAAGGCCGCGTTGCTCTGTGCCACTTCATAGCCTTGTTCTGCCAGCAGGAGGTACTGGGTCACCGCAGCATTGTAGTCACCGTCTTTATAGCTGTTATAGGCAGTCATGAGCCTCTCGGACCAGCGGCCTCGTTCACACACATTCTTGAACAACTGGGAGGACAGCAAAGAAAAAAAAGATAGCTAGAAAATGGTTTTAGAAAGATATGCTGGGGGACTTGGGCAGTAGCGCAGCGGGTTAAGCGCACGTGGTGCAAAGCGCAAGGACCGGCGTAAGGATCCCAGTTCCAGTCCCCGTCTCCCCACTTGCAGGGGAGTTGCTTCACAGGCGGTGAAGCAGGTGTGTTGGTGTCTATCTTTCTCTCCCCCTGTCTTCCCCTCCTCTCTACATTTCTCTCTGTCCTATCCAACAGTGACAACACCAATAACTACAACAATAAAAAACAAGGGCAAGAAAAAAGGGAATAAATAAATATTAAAAAAATATTTTAAAAAGAAAAGATATGCTGGTTAAGCCATTTTTTGCACTCTGGCTTTGTAAGCGACCACGAGGACTGTTCTTAGAATCTGGCAGTTCAGGAAATACACACAGAGCTCAAGTTGAACAGATCCACTATGGAAACATTTGCATTCCCTGTCCACCACTCAACATGGAAGTTTCTTGAAGCTGTCTCAGATACTGTTCTAGGTACTAGAGAAACTGTACATAACAAATCTATCGATAAGCATGCCAACAGATTTTTATAAGGAGAGACAGAAGAAACGAAGATAGTTGCACACAGACTTTTAAGACCTTTCCTCGGCTATCAATAGTCTGGGCCCGGGGGTCGGGCGGTGGCGCAGTGGGTTAAGCGCATGTGGCGCTAAGCGCAGGGACCGGCGTAAGGATCCCGGTTCGAGCCCCCGGCTCCCCACCTGCAGAGGAATCTCTTCACAGGCAGTGAAGCAGGTCTGCAGGTGTCTATCTTTCTCTCCCCTTCTCTGTCTTCCCCTCCTCTCTCCATTTCTCTCTGTCCTATCCAACAACGAATTGCGTCAACAAGGGCAATAATAATAACCACAACGAAGCTACAACAAGGGCAACAAAAGGGAAAAAAAAAAAAAAAAACGGCCTCCTGGAGCAGTGGATTCATGGTGCAGGCACCGAGCCCAGCAATAACCCTGGAGGAGGAAAAAAAAAAAAAAATAGTCTGGGCCCACTCCTGCTCCAGAAGCAATCACGCAAAGAAAAGCAGAATCTAGAGGGCAGGTTTTCCCACAGATGAGTTTCCGGTACACGAACAAGTCAGTGGGGAAGGACGTACCTCCACCGCGGTGTGACATGACCGCATCACACCTGTGCCGCTGGCGTGCATCTGGGCCAGGTTGTAGAAAGCCAAGATGTGGCCACCTTGAGAAGCTAAGTTAAAATACTTCAGAGCCTGTTTATAATCCCTCTTGACTCCAATGCCATCTGTAAGGAAAGCCAGATAAAAGGTCAGTTAACACTCTTAAATAAGAATGCCAAGAAGTCTTACAAGGGAGTGAAACTAAATGAAATTCAGAATTCTTTTTCTTTTTTTTTTTTAATTGGCTGCGGGAAATGAACTCAGAGATTTGTGTGTGTGTGATACAGCTGAGCTGGGCCCATTCAAAAATTCTTTTTCATTTAGAAAGGTGAGGAGAGATAGTCAGTCACACAGACAGACAGACAGACAGATGAGACAGCCCAGCACAGCTCCACCATCCAAAGAGCTCTATCAGTGCTGGTCATGATGCTCCCATGTGGGACTTGAGCCCAGGACTTCACACGTAATGCGATGCGCCCATAGCTGGGTGAGCAGTGTCCTATGCTTGAATTCAGCTGCAAAACCAATCAATGTAAATTCACAGAGAGACACAGACTAATATAGTTCATAATGAAAAACAAGATGCACAACTCACTGAATTGGGATAAGTCAGCCAGAATTCAATAACTCCCATTTCTTTTTTTATATATTTTTTAATTATTATTTATTTTCCCTTTTGTTGCCCTTGTTGTTTTATTATTGTTATAGTTATTGTTGTTGATTATGATGATGATGTTGGATAGCAGAGAGAGAAATGGAGAGAGGAGGGGAAAACAGAGAGGGGGAGAGAACGAGTCTGTAGACCTGCTTCACCGCTTGTGAAATGACTCCTCTGCAGGTGGGGAGCCAGGGGCTCGAACCAGGGTCCTTGCGCTGGTCCTTGCACTTTGCGCCAGGTGCGCTTAATCCACTGCACTACTGCCTGACCCCCGATAACTCCCATTTCTACAACACAGTGGGAAATAGCTTAGTGTAGACCATGACTTATCCATCAGCTGCACCGCCACTTACTGTAGTACATGGAACCAAGCTGTAGTTGTCCATCCACCCAGCCTTGCTCAGCAGCCTTCTGGAAATACTTCAGTGCCAGGTCATAATTCTACAGAAGAAAGCCACATGGTGAGGAAAGTTCAAAAGCGTGTCTATTCAGAGGCAAGGAGATTCACTTGTTCAAAAGAATAAGACAAGCAGGGCTAGTAAGACAGCTCTCTTAGACAGTGCCCTTGCTTTGCCCTGGGTACAAGCCAGGTCTGAGCCCAGCCCCAAGCACTAAGGGAAGCTTTAATGCTGCAGTGTCTCTGTGTGTGTGTGTGTGTGTGTGTGTGTGTGTCCTGGAGTGGTGAAGCCCCAGTGATAACAAATGAAGCATGCAAAAAAACATTCTCAAAGAGCCAGTAAAAAGACTTCCATTTCTTAAAAATTCTCTTTATCTATTGGATAGAGACAGCCAGAAATTGAGACAGAATGGAGTGATAGAGAGGAAGAGAGACAGAGAGACACCTGTAGCACTGCTTCACCACTTGCAAAGCCTTCCCCCGGCAGGTGGGGACTGGGGCTTGAACCTGCGTCCTTGTGCACTGTAAATGTGCACTCGACCAGGTGCGCCACCCCCTGGCCCTTACCTTTTGATCTGTAATACACATGATAAGATACTTGAACCTGCAGGGGGGATTAATGTTCACGATCATCGAGAGCAAATAGAGATCTAGTGCGACAATGTGTATGCACACACTAAGAAAGCATCAACACTAGTAGACCAGGAGTTCAGAAACACGCATATCTCATACATTAACCAACAAATCCTTTACACCCATTAATGTTTCCAATATTATTAAGGAAAAATCCTTATTTGTGCTTTCCCTTGGCAGTTTGTTGAATATTACATGATTATTTATATTTCAAATCCCACAAGTATCCATGAGAAAAATGACAGTGACTGCTGGATTTTAGGATTCTACATGATGAGAAGAATCAAAATGAAGCCACAGTGCGTCTTTTGTTAGAAAATACCTACAGATTAGAATCCTAAATCTAGCTCCTCATTTTGGGTCCAAATTAAAAGGCTCATCATATTGCTTGGAGAGATGGTATATGCTATGATCCCGCTACGCTGTCCATAGTGCAGACCTGCAAATCCAGCAGCACCCAACACTAGGAGGTGCAGAGGAGAGAGAGAAGCAATGGCCCAGGACAGCCAAAAATCTCAGGGGAGATTCAACATATCTATTGAAGCTGATACTTTGGAGTTTATGGGTGACCTATAAAAGCAATTACATGAGGTGGAGGTCTGGCTGCTAAGAGCTAGAAGGAAAGGTAGCAGCTCTTCTAGTCATTCTTCGGAGAATCTTTGCCTTTGCCAAGAAGAGTTAGGGAGCAGAGAGGCGGTAGCTAGAAGGGAGAAGGGGAGGACAGAAAGTTTCCTCTTTATAAAGAGAAGAGGCTCAAATGTTTGATTGGGCTTGAGTTGCAAGGGAGCTGGAAGAGTCAGTGGGGTGGAGAGCAAGTGGAATAACGGGAAGCAGCGTCTAGCCTTCCAAAGAAAGTACCAGAGACACAGTCATTCTAAGAGAGTAGTTGGTGTAGTGGGTGTAAGATCTAGACTCAGAGACAGCAGGGACAGGGTCCGTTTTGGTTATAATGTCTCATGTGGGCAGACAGGAAGTTAGTTCAGGAACATATCCTGGGCTAAAGTCAGAACGTTTGGTAGAAAACTTACCACTTGGACTCCTCTTCCATAGAGATAAGCCATTCCCAGCCCACTCTGTCCAACGGGGTTACCCTGCAAGCAGAGAAGGAGAGTGACAGGATTCATTGGAGGATGTTTTCCTTCCTATCAGACTAAACATGAGATGAACCTTTTAAAGACACTTGGGGGCTTTCAATGATTTGCTGGAAAAGATGAAATCCATCTAGAATTAAACTCTGGAGAAACCTTATCTGGTTCCATGATGTCTGAGACAAAATGATTAACATAGTTTTTTGTTTTTTTAAATTAAAAGCTGGTCACATTTTTGAGTTCTTCATCTATAGCCCCCCCCCCCCCCCCATACAAAAAGGAGAGAGGTCATAGGATAAAGCCAACCACTATGCAGTAAAAGCAAAGATGGTCATTTTGAGACCTCCATGGAAAGAAACTATAGAATTTAAGTCAACCCAGAGAGACATAAGGAGCTTTGGAAAGTGTCATGGAGCTTCTTTGGGACATGTAGGTGGTTGGCAAAGAGATAAACACACACACACACTGTGTCATGAATATTCCCATACAGTTTTCTCTGGGCCAAAGGAACATATATTTTATACTACGTATAACAAAAAAAACAAACAAACATCCAATTACGTAAGCTCAAGGTATAATATAAATGACCAAGTTGTATAATTCCCAACTCTACTGTTAACTAAAGTCAGTATTTTCCTGATCAAAAATTTCCCAATCAAATGAAGCAGAGACTCCGTGCTCCATAATTTGGTCCCTAACATTCAAAAAACTTGCTGGGGGAGTCAGGTGGTAGTGTAGCGGGTTAAGCGCACGTGGCGTGAAGCACAAAGACCGGTTTAAGGATCCCGGTTTGAGCCCCTGGCTCCCCACCTGCAGGGGTAGTCACTTCACAGGCGGTGAAGCAGGTCTGCAGGTGTCTGTCTTTCTCTCCCCGTCTCTCTCTTCCCCTCCTCTCTTCATTTCTCTCTGTCCTATCTAATAACAATATCATCATCATCAACAACAATAATAACTACAACAACAATAAAAAACAAGAGCAACAAAAGGGAAAATAAATAAATAAATAAATAAATAATAAATAAATAAAAAATTGCTGGGCAGGCCTTTCCCATTTATTCATTTGTTCATTCATTCACATGTACACAGTACCTTTCTTAATTCATGGTATGAATTAGTTATGATTAATCCTTCATTATCAGATACTGATTTATTAAAAGAACAGTATGAACTCTTAAGAGTTCATAAGACAAGCCATGAAATCTTACCATTTCAGCAGCTTTCTTAAAGTACTGGAGAGCTGTCTCATTACTCTGAGGCACAGTATCACTCCCCTCTGAATACATCTGGAAAGCAGACCCCAATTTCATTAAAAACTGTCACTCTCTATCCAATTACATATTTTTCCTATCTCATTTCATCTCATTTCTAGTTTTTCTCTCTCATCAGACTTTTCAACAAAGTTTAACTTTCCTACATGGTATTTTAGAATCCAACGCAGCACCAATGGACAGAACTGAGCTGCCCTGGAATTTAAAAAAAAAGAAAAAGAAAAGAAAAAAACACGATTTAAAAGGCTTCAAGTACCAATTGACTAAAATATGGAAATATGGAATGTGGTAGAGGGATAAGAGGAAGGGAACAGAATGACCACACAGTTCTTCTACTTAAGTAGATATGTTAAGGGAAATCAAAGCCAGATTTCCAAAGACAGTACTTAAGTAGTAACTTAGAGCAATAATCAAAAGGGCTAGAATGAAGGTTGAATGTTTCACAAAATTAGGTAAGGAATACCGGCTTGTCTGCCGTAAGAGTTAGAATGTCTAAATGTAAGTTCTCAGGTCCCAATTAACTAGTAATCCCATGGCAGAGACTGACAGGATTTTTCTTTTTGTAAAAACCTTTGAGAACTACTGTAAACCTCTAATCCTAGGGATTTGGTTATAGACAAAAACAAAAAACTCATTTAGCTTATATGGAATTCACCTTTCCAATCATTGCAAAAGGAAGCTCTGAGATTGCACCACAGCACACAGGAACTATGTGTTAAGTCTCCACGTGCCTGAGGGAAGACTGGCAGTGAGGCTGGTGGGAGAATGGCTACCACACTGGGCTGTTGAAAAGGCATGACATATTTTCCTATGCTTTTCCTATGCAGAAATGTGTCACGACTTTTCTGACGACCCAATATTAAAGAAAACTAAATGTCTGCAGGCAAATTCCAGCAAATTCTAGTTGTTTTTATTCTAGGTGGGAGGGAACAGCTAACTATGAGAGTGATCAAATCTGCACAACATAAAGCAGAAAGTCAATATGGTGTGTGATCCACAAACAAATAAGGGCTCAGGTACTAAGAGCCAGTCTGAATGGAAAAGTAACATGCAGATGAGTAAACATTTAATTAACTTAATTAAGAAAATGCCTCAAAACAGATCTTACTAGGTATTCTTGCACTAGGAACTTTATTTTCTGCTTACTGGTGATAAATCGTAGGTCCCGAGTACAGTGTGTGCTCATTACGTAAACATCTTTTGTACATGTTAACATAACACAACCATAGAAAGTATTGTACCTTTCCCAAGAAGGCCATAGCGTGTGAATTGCCGGCATTAGCTGCTAAGTTGAAGTAGTCAAAAGCCCTCTGTGAGGAAAGAATTGATTAGCGTAATCAGCTTTTAACAGAACCTGTCTTTGATTCTGAACCAAGGTCATGATTTCAAAATCACTTGAAAGTCCCATTATCTTGCAGCACCTCAGTTAAAGTAAATGGCGGTGATAGCCGGGCCATCTATTGGTTGTTCAAGTATTGCTCTCTATACCTTGCATCCATCACTAAGTCCCCATAAACACATCTTGAATGGGGGAAGGGGGGGGGGAGCTGGGGACATAGTGGTTATGCAAAAGACTTTCCTGGTTCTAAGGTCCCTGGTTCAATGCCCAGCATGACTGTAAGCCAGAGCTGAGCTATGCTCTGGGCTCTCCCTTTGTGTCTTTCTCTCTGGGCCTCTCTGTCCCCCACCCACCTCCTATTTCCATGACCACAATTCTAGTGCAAGGCAGCTATATTATCTGTCTCCTGAACTCCCAGAACACTCCTCTTTCTGCTGCTGCTTTCACTCTAGGGTGCACCGAACGGGACTGCTGGTAGTAAATTCCAACATGTTGATCCTTACAGTCCCTTGCAGGGCTGCAGGGAAGGTACTGATGGCATCGGGCCCTCTACACTCCGCTGCGATTAGCAGCTATATTCCTTCTTGCCTCGAGGCCTATCCACATACTGTCCCTTCTGGAACAATTTTACCTCCAGGCTCAACAAGTGGGGCTGGGGCCTGGGGAGGTATACTAGTGGAAGAGAGACTTGGAAGTGAGTTCTGGAGGGTTCTTAGAAATTAGTTTTGTTATTAGAAATTAGTTTTGTAATTAGAAATTAGGTTCTTGTTATTCACAAAGACCTGAGAAAAGACTCACGCCTGAGACTCAGAAGCAATGGCCTGGTGAGGTCAAGAGACTGATTGGCACAAGGCCCTTGTAAAAGTCATCTGAAAGGTTTCACTCTTTTATCGGAAACCACTGACTTTTTAAAAGTTTTCAGCCAGGGATCCACGTGTTGCTTAGGAAATGTTAAGCGGTAGATTCACATAACTGACAGGTGCACTTGTGGTGGCACGGGGAGAAGAAAATGTTTGACAACTAGGGCCTGTAGCAGACCAGCGTGGCAACTGGCTGTGACTTGATTGTGATAGCTACGCATCTTTCGTTTCTCACAGATCCAATATCAAATCCTCAATTCCGTGACGTGCTTTCTTACAGGGGTCTTGAGACACATTCACACACCCACAGGTAACAAAGAAGTTGCGTGTGTGGGAGTTGGGCGGTAGTGAAGCGGGTTAAGGATCCCGGTTTAAGGCCCTGGCTCCCCGCCTATAGGGGAGTCGCTTCACAGGTGGTGAAGCAGGTCTGCAGGTGTCTATCTTTCTCTCCCCCTCTGTCTTACCCTCCTTTCTTCATTTCTCTCTGTCTTATTAACAACAACAACATCAATAACATCAATATAATTACAACAATAAAAAAAATTACGTGTGTGTTTCTGGCACTACTGAGAACTAGGTTTTAGAGAGAACAAAATTTTCCCGTCAACTGTGTTCTCATGTTTGTTCTCCTACTACCTTAGGGACTGGGGCTGGTCAGACCTTCAAAGTGTGCGTGTGATGACAGTCACTGACTTAGCAGGGAGGTTACCTGGTGATTTTGTTCTACTCCACGCCCTCCGTGCAGATGCAGCTGTCCCAGACCGACCTGCATATGAACACAAAAGAGGTCAAAGTAAACGGTGCTATCTGCCATGTAATTAAATTAGGCTACCGTCCAAACCTGAAAGCAACCCAGGTACCCCACAACCGATGAGTGGCTGAGGACGTTGTGTTATATATACACACAATAGACTACTACTCAGCTACAAAAAATGACAAATTCACCCTCTTCACTTCATCTTGGATGGAGCTTGGAGGACTCATGTTAAGTGAGATAAGCCTGAAAGAGAAAGATGAATACGGGATGATGTGACTCATGAATAGAACTTGAGAAATAAGAACAAGGGGAAACAAGGCAGAACTTGCACTGGGTTTGGTATCTTTCACCAAGTAAAGGGTTCTGGGGGGTGGGGGGGGGTGCTTTCAGGTCCTGGTGCTTGATGGCAGAGGAGGACCATGCACGGGGGATTAGTGTTTCGCAGAAAACTGAGAAATTCTACACATGCACTAACAATTGTCTTTATTGTTGACTGCAAACTATTAATTCCCCCTCAATTAAAAAAAAATTAAAGGAAAATTAGGCTACCAAACAACAACAACAAAAAACCAATCTGGTGGTAAAAAGGTTTCTACTCACGAGATTTCACTGAACTACTGAAGATAATACTCTATTCTAACTCATCTACTTCAAAAAAAAATTTTTTTTTAATGGTCTGCTTTTGATTTCTAAGGCATCCTTTTGAAGTGGAGGTGAAATAAAGGTATTTTCAGAGCAGCTAAAAGTGAATCTGACACCAGTGGTCCTTTCTAAAGGAAATGCCAAGGTGTACTGAGGAAGAAGGAAAACTCAGCTGGGGCACTGGGCAGCGCTGTTATGAAGAGCAATAAAAAGGGGGCCTGGCGGTGGCGCACCGGGTTAATGCATGTGGCACGAAACTCAAGGACCCGTGCAAGGATCCTTGTTCGAGCCCCTGGCTCCCCACCCGTAGGGGGGTCGCTTCACAAGTAGTGAAGCAGGTCTGCAGGTGTCTGTCTTTCTCTCGCCCTCTGTCTTCCCCTCCTGTCTCCATTTCTCTCTGTCCTATCCACCACCACCACCACCACCAACAACAACAACAACAATAGTAACAACAAAATAGGAAAAGAAAAAACAAACAAACAAAAAAAACCCGGCCACCAGCAGTGGATTCATAGCGCAGGCACCGAGCCCCAGCGATAACCCTGGAGGCAAAAAACAAACAAAGAAGAAACAGAAACATGAAAAGCAAAATGTCTTATGAAATCTAAGTTACCTGGGCTGCACACACACAAAAAGATGATCTCCTATGGTTTATAAATATATATTTAAAGCACGGCGCAATACAGAATACAGAATTCCCTAAGGTTTCAGTATTGCTTAGGGAATGGTAAAAGTGTACTTTCACACTAGAATTTGATAAAAAGGCTTATAGAAGAATGTCACAAACAGGTCAGCAGAGGGAAAGAAATGCACCAGTAAAAACCAACTGAACTGAAGATGGTAAGAGAGAAAAGGCAGCATAGAAAACCAAACTAAAACAAGGGTAGCAAGATAAAAGAATCAAACTCAAATAATATTAGTCCCCGTAATTCTACAGAAGACTGTTGGATGGGGCCAGAAGACAGCTCACCCAGCAGAGCCCATGCTTTTATGCATGCTCAGGTCCCTGTGTTTGAGCCCTGGTACCATATCCAAGCACCATGGACAGTGCTACATGCTCTGTTGCTGATGAGTGGGACTAGTGTCTCTCATCTATGTCTCTCTTTAAACTAAAGAACAAAAAGACCCAACTAGGGAGCACACTCAACAGTGTCTTCACACATGCATGCGGCCCTGGGTTTTCTCCCTGTAGTCACATAAAAATACACTTTCACACAAAAATATACACTGTATGAATGGATAGAAAAAATAAACAAGACTAGTACTATGATGTTCATGAGACACATACTTTAAACAAGAGGTTGAAAGTATAGTATGTCACATTATAGTGCGCAAGAACCCAGGTTTCAAGCTCCTGGTCCCCCCACCTGCAGTGGGGAAGCTTCAAGAATGGTGAAGCAGGGCTGCAGGTATCTCTCTGTTTCTTTCCCTCTCTATCTCTCCCTCCTCTCTCAATTTCTCTCTGTCTCTATCCAATAATAAATAAATAAAAGTACAGTTATGTCCTGTGTAAAAACAAGCCAAAAGAAAGTGGTACAACTAGGTGGCATTAGGCAAGATAAACGCAAAAGCAAAATTATTTTAAGAGATAAAGGAGGACACCTCAATATGTAAAACTTAGTTCAACAAGAAGATTTTAAAGTCTGTATTCACTCAATACGACACAGAAATAAAAAAACTGACAGAATTAAAAAGAGAAAAAGACAAGTTCACAATCAAGGTAGAAAATTTAAATGTTTCCCTCCACTGAATGGGAGAAGTGGACAAATTCAGACGATCTGAACAACAGTATCTATCACTGTTCTCCATGTCTTTCTAAATCAGAAAGAACAGCGAACTTAGTGGAAAAAAAAGAAAGAAAGAAAGCCCATGGTGTATTGCACCAAAGTCAAAGACTCTGGGGTGGGGGTGGGAGGGTTCAGGTCCTGGAAAAGGATGACAGAGGACCTAGTGGGGGTTGTATTGTTATATGTGGAAAACTGAGAAATGTTATGCATGTACAAACTATTGTATTTACTGTCAACTGTAAAACATTAATCCCCCAATGAAGAAATAAAGTTTCAAAAAAAAAAAGCAAGACCAACATCAACATTGAAATTCCCCTTTAAGCCTTAGCATCACCAAAAAATAAACCCTTGACACTGTGCTCTACGTGGCACTTGATGGCTATCACAGTAACACTGGGCGACTTTCTGTTCTTGTCTGTGGAGAATGTGCACTAACGTGAGAAAATGAAGCCTGAGCAGAAGGCTCTGATGGTCAACTGAAATCCCACATGTCCCCATGACATTCGATTAGAGAAAGCAGTGGTGGTTTTTCCTTACAGTGCCTAGAAAGAGTCCCTGGGTCAACTTCTAGAACGCAGATCTCATTTCAGAGAAACCAAAATGGAATGCCCTGAGGGTGGGATCTGTTGTTGTTTTGGTTTGCTTTCGTTAATGCTCTTCAGACTATGTGGTCAATACCTGCTCAGAGCAATGTAAACGCTGCCTGAAAAATGGAAATGCTTGCCTCCAGATACTATAATCTAGAAAATTACAGTTGAACAGTAAGAGATGCTGTGTGACAGACAGACAAAGACCTGTGCTTGGACGTCGCCCTTTTCAGCTAAAAACTGGTAATATTGAATCAGATCTTCTTCTAGCATTCCACTGTTCATTCCTGGATTTTCCACCTCATCAGGCAGCCGTATTCTTTGTACTACTGAGCCTCCAGTCAGCGAAATATCACTAGCAACTGAAAACAGAAAGATAAGAGTCAGAAGAATTGCCCCCCCCCCACACACAGAAGTACAAGTTTTACAAGATACTAACAGACACTGTGTTAAAGAAAGTAGCTTCTGTAAGATCAGCTGTTTTGTAAACTGACAGGTTCTAACCAGTGGCTTATAACTGTTTTTTTCCTCCACAAAATATTTAAATAGAACCTAAATTAAATAACTTTAAAAGTAACTTAACTGGTGTAAGGAAAGCTGTTTCTACTCCACAGGCCACTCCTGATATTTTAAGTCATAAGGAAGAAGAGGCATTTAAAGATAATTCCGGGGCTGGGGAGATAGCATAATGGTTATGCAAACGCCTTAAAAGCCTGAGGCCCTGAGATTTCAGGTTCAGTCCCCAACACCACCAGGAGCTAGAACTGAGCAGTGTTTTGGTCTTTCTCTCAGTATCATTCCCTCTGTATCTACTCTTTCTCATTAAAATAAAATAAATGAAAATATTTTTAAAAAAAGATAATTCCATCTAGACGGAATTTATGTGCATTTACGTATGAACATGTATATATTTTTGGCAAGGTGAAAGGCAAAAAAAAAAAAAAAAAAAAGATACCATGATTGGCAACTAGACGATAGTGTGTCAATGCAGATTCACAGCTCTGGAGGACTCCGATGCCAGCCCAGTACCGGTAACCCTGCAAAAGAATTTAGGTGAGACAGTAGTCTTCTTCACAAACTTCAGTGGAGTTCTTGTTAGAACAAGCACAGCCAGCTTGACTTGGAATTTAACGCTGCTTTCCTTGATCCAAATACATAGCCAGCTCATTTATCCTGAGTTTTAGGTTCTGACTGCAGTAATTACTCAACAGCTTCAATAACCAGTCTTTGTTTTAAAACTATGTATTGTGAGATTATATATATATATATAGCCAGAGCACTGTTCAGGTCTTTGTCTAGTAACCTCAACTTGAATGTAAAAACTTGGATAACTCAATCTAATGATTCTGAAAAGTTTAACTTATAAAGAAATGTAAAGTCATTTATCAGATCTCAACCAGAAAGGCTAAAAAAAAAGCTGTGGTCACATGTGCAAAGCAAAACATTTTCTGCTATTTGCTATGTTAGGTTTCTACCTAGGTCAACTTACCAAAACCATGTGAGCTATTAGGTTGCCTCCCAGAGCTCCAAAAGTGTAATATACAAGGGCCTGTGGGAACAAATCAAAGATACTTTGCTGAACCTACACACATATTTACCAATTCAGACTACACTGTATAACTGAGCTTGAATAGTATTACCTTTGCTTGACTGGAGTTAACACCAAGTCCAGAGGCATAGAGAAAGCCAAGAGCCTAAAAATAGAAAAATAAAAGAATTCTTCCACTGCTACAGGTTTACCAAAGTCAGAAATAACTTTTTAAACTATCAAAAAAAAAAAAACCAAACAAACAAGAATCTTTAATTGCTAAAATATTTGAACTGTCCCCCAAAAAGGTGCCATTTAAAAAAAAGTCTCAGAAATCCACCCAAGGTTCTATAAAAATGACATAATGAAAATGTAATAAACATGTCACAAACTTGAGACTGAACATTAAGGACAATTTAATAGTAATCTATAAACAAGAGGAACAAAGCTGAGCATTCTTAAACATGACTTTTACTTTCCCCTGGCCAGTTCAAAAGGGTGAGGGATAGATGGTTGTTTTATATCAACAGTTTAAAACACACACAATTTTCTAAAAAAAAAAAAAAAAAAAAAGGGAAAAGAATAGCAACTCCCCCCACTCTCCCAAAAGCAGAATGTGTCTGAAGATAAGGAACATATGAGTTAGTTTCCTGTAAACTGATTATGCAAAGGGAAAGAAGCTTAAAAGCAGGAGAAGCAATTAAGATATAAACTGTTGATAAGCTAAAACTCAGCTTATGTAAGGAAGACAGACTGGTTAGGTATGTAACCCTGCAGGAAACTATGGTCACATGGGCTGTGAGCTCAGACTGACGGGGACTCAGAGGTTACACAGACTCTTGTGCTAACTGTGAGTAGACATGAGCTCTGGGTCAGCTCAATGGGGTGAACAATTAGTTGCATTTATATACTTTCTTCAAGTTTGGGAGCTACTCTCTGCCTACTCCAGCTTTCGAGCCCTATTCTCAACTCTGACTACATCTTCCCAGGCAATATTTTTAGTCCACCTCCATGTTAGTTGCCAAGCTCAAGGCAAAAACTATTAAAAGCAATGGGACCCTAAGGAACACACCTAAAACAAGCTTTGTAACCTTCTTCTACCCTAAGACCCCTATTCTCATCTACTCTAGTCCTACTTTTTAATTCCTGTTTACTATTCAGGTTTATTTTATCTTGCTTTGTATCTTGCCACCTTTCAGCCACCAACTTGCAGATGCTACTATGATCCCATCCTGACTTCCCTGTGCAGATGACCTCACCAATGTGTCCCAGAACTTCACCTCTCCAGAGCTTGACACCAACAGGGAAAGACACAAACAGTCTGAGGGTATGGACTGACATGGCAATGCCCATGTCCAGTGGAGAAGCAATTACAGAATCCAGAAATCCAACCTTCTGTACCCCTAAAAGAATGCTGACCCATACCCCTAGAGGGGGAGCAATG
Organism: Erinaceus europaeus; assembly: GCF_950295315.1. Taxonomy (NCBI): domain Eukaryota; kingdom Metazoa; phylum Chordata; class Mammalia; order Eulipotyphla; family Erinaceidae; genus Erinaceus; species Erinaceus europaeus. The sequence continues at coordinate 14,093,095 of NC_080183.1, read as the reverse complement.
CTAGGGGAAAATGACCAGAGGGTTCTGAACTCCAATTCCATCAAGACCCTAAGACCCAGAGGAAAAGAGGAAATAAAGGAAGGACATTTGGAAGTAGCAATAGGTCAATGTATGACTTAGACAGGAAGGGAAAGCAAGGCTATAGAATAAAAAAAAGGGCAAATATATATATTTATAGAAATAATAGTCAACCCATATCTGAGACCTTGGGAGAACTACAGTTTCCAATGGAGGGAATGGGGACACAGAACTCTGAGGGTGGGTAGGAATGGTGTGGAATTATACCCCTGTTGTCTCATAATTTTGTAAATCAGTATTAAAATCACTAATAACAGTAATAATAATAAAACAATGGTCACAATTCCTGCCAGTGTTTAAATAGTCTGAAAATAGATTTTCTCTTCGATTAGATATTTTGTTTGATCTATAAGCAAATTTCACACCTTCAGGAAATCTGAAAAATTCAGGGCATAGTGAGAGTATGCTACAAAATCAGCAAATAAAAGGTGTTGTCAAGGACTAGATACTATTTTAGACAAAACAGGTAGAGAGAAAATGGTGTAGTGGCTATGGGGGTATATACATGGGTATATAAGATATAAATGTTTGGGGGTATATACATGGGTATATAAGATATAAATGTTCACTGGAATGGAAAGGTGATGGCAGCTGGTTGAAAAGACCCAGTTGAGGGGGCAGGAGATTGTCCTTCTGGGAGAGGGCACACATAACACCATGAGTGAGGACCTGGGTTTGAGCCCTGAGCGAAGTCTGGGCAAATAACTGAACTGCTGATCAAATAAACAAAAGCTCCTGTGGATAGAGTCTCCAGCCAAAGTACACTTACAGTCTGTCCTTTGGGAGAGCCTTCCTCAGTCAGTTTCTCAAACATCTCTTTAGCTGCTGGGATATTTTGCGTCAGGTAGTCACCAAACAAAAGAGCATATGAGACTCTCTCCAAGGCCTTGGTATGGTTCATGCCTGCTGCCTTCAGAAGATACCGATATGCTCTTTAAATGTAAGCATTAAGATAGAGGAATTAGTGATATTTTAGACTGCTACTAGAGTGTTTAAATAATATCCTCTACTGTCATATTTCTTGTTACTACTTTCAGATGTATTTTATTTTTTAAAATTTTATTTATTGGATAGGGACAGAGAGAAATTGAGAGAGGAGGGGGAGACAGTGAGGGAGAGAGACAACAGAGAGACACCTGCAGCCTTACTCTACCACTCATGAAGCTTTCCCCCTGCAGGTAGGGACCAGGGGCTTGAACCTGTGTCCTTGCACACTGTAATGTGTGCACTTAACTAGGTGCACCACTGCCTGGCCCCAAACTTGCAGATGTAGAAAACATTCTGGCTACTTACTGTTAGGTAGTTGTACATACGGCAGTCCATCAGTTATACTATCATCTTAGAGTAGTCTAACTACATCCACTACGATCATAAAAAATTCTATTAAAACAAGTTAACCAGATTTTCAGTGAGAGCATTTATAAATATTGTACCTGGTAAGTAATCCAATGACAGTCACTGCAATTCTTAAAAAAAAAAAATCTTTGCAGTCATGACAAAGACTGGATAAAATTAAGGGGTATGAAGTATTAGAAGATAGTCCTTTGTTTTGCATTCTTTCCAAGTACAAGTCTCTAAATTCTAGTCTTTGTATTCAAGAAAAACTGAGTAAAGAAACACCTAACAAGTTGACTTCTCTTTTTCTGCGACTCTGAATAACGTAGATATATTTGAGTTCTTAGAAACTACTACAAGTTTTATTCAATTAATCTCATTTTTTTCCTCACTGTTCATTCATGTGATCAGTACTTATAATCTTTTATCCCAACAAGATAAAATGTGACGAAAAGCAACAAAACGAATTTCCACGTGTCGCAAAGTTTTTCTTGTGACACAACTTAAGAACGTCTGTGCCTGTGTCAGTGCACTCACAAGTAGTAAGTTAATGGGTCTATTTAGGTAATGGCCTATGCTGGGGGAAAGGCTGGGTTTGGTAGTGCTACCTACTCTCTTTTTTGGCTTTTCTTATTGCTTCCATTGAGGATTTTCATGCCAGTCTGATACATCACTTCTGCTTCCTGCATCTGCCGCCTTCTAGCAGCTTCCTCTTCAGCTGAAAACAAAATGTCAGATATGTTTAAGTGAATTTTAATTTCCATGTCCCTCCCCCCCCCCCCATGTACCAGTACATAGTCTTTTTGGGGTAGTCATATGAACACAGTCAATGATCTTGCACTATTTTACAAGACTTACTCTAGGGACATTTAAATGTGACCTTTATATGGCAAAAAGTTAAGACTTTAAAAAGACCAACTCTCCAACAAGGGCAACACAAGGCAATAAATAAATAAATATTTAAAAAATTCTTATAAAAAAAAAGGCCAACTCTGAAAATAAATTTAGAAAGAGCAATGTCAAGGGCACTTTTGTGATAGCAATTCTAAAATGTTTGTAGAGGGTAATTAAAATTTCAAGAAGGGTTAAGATGAGCTAAAATTAAGGACCATAAGGGGCTAAAGTCAGGTGAAATAAAAAGGACAGGAGGGTATTAAAAAGTAATAGCCAGGGGGCCAGGCAGTGGCTGGCAACACACTACAATGCACAAGGACCCAGGTTCAAGCCTCTGGTCCCCACCTGCAGGGGGAAAGCTTCACGAATGGTGAAGCAGGGCTGCAGGTGTCTCTGCCTCCTCTCTCTCAATTTCTTTCTCTATCCATTAATAAATAAAAATAAATATAAAAAAGTAATAGCCAGGCAAATATATATAAATACAGATAGATAATTATAAAATAATAGTCAACCCATATCTGTGATCTTGGGAGAACTAATGTAGTTTCCAATGAAAGGAATGTAGACACAGAATTCTGGTGTTGGAAAGTGTATGGAATTATACCCGTTATCTCATAATTTTGTAAATCAATATTAAATCATTAATAAAAACTTTTTTTTTTTTTAAAAGGGGGGTGGTTGGTGGCACACTCTGTTATCACGCACAAAGACACAGGTTCGAGCCCTCGCTCCCACCTGTAGGGGGGATGCTTCATGAGTGGTGAAGCAGGTCTGCAGGTGTCTATTTCTCTCTTCTCTCTGTCTCCCTGTCCCTCCCAATTCCTCTCTGTCCTGTCAAATAAAAATAGAAAAAAGTGACAGCCAGAAAAAAATATTGTTGTAGTCAGAGAACACCTTAACATCACCTGAAATGCTACTTATCGCTGTAAAGAGACAGTATCTAACTACATGAAGCTGTCAAATTAAAAACAAATATAGATGCTAATTTAATGTTCAAGGTTTCCATTTTCCCAATGCACTGATACAAAGCTGAAAAAAAAATCACAAAGTTGCTACAGGTTTCTCAAAAACTGTTTTGCTGTCATATAGCATTTTAATAGAAACCTTAGAACTCAAGAGGTATTTAAGTATCTTGTCAGAGCCAGTACTTAAAAGAAACAGAGGTGAGTTCTTGAAATATAAAAACAAAAGTTGATGTATTAAACTGGAATACCTAATCACACTAGTCTAGATCGATAGATGAAATATATATATATATATATATATATAGAGAGAGAGAGAGAGTTACCTTCTAGGAATGCTAAATATTCTGTGCGGATCATTACTCTGTGGAGTTAAGTTCAAGATCTTTCTTTTACAGTTAGGACTTCTTTCTTAAAGATACAGCTTGTCTGTAACTGCTTTATACTGATAGTAACACTTAGGAAAGTAGGCTGTCTTTAGCACATGCTACCTTGACACAGTATACTGCACTTAAAAGTACCCTCCCTCCCTCCTTTCCAGAAATGGGAATGCACACTTGACTTCAACACTCCTACGCTGACCTTTCATTCAAGACAGAGACAGATAGCACAATAGCCCTGGACCTTCTCCTGGTGGCACGCCCCTCCCATGTGGTGCTGGGGTTGGAGCCTGCACCACGCAGAGGCCCAAACCATGCATCCTGCCCAGTGAACGATCTCTCCACATTTCACTCCAAATATATATTTTAAATGTTTTATTTATGGATTGATTTTGGATAGAGAGACAGAGACAGAAATTGAGGGTAAAGGTGGAGATAGAGGTGGGAGAGGAAGAGATACCTGCAGCACTATTTCACCACTCATAAAGCTCCCCTCTGCAGGTCTCGGAGACTGGAGAACTGGACTCAAGTCCTTGCACATTATAATATGTGTGCTCAGGGGTGGCTGAGTGGTAGGTAGCGCAGCAGGTTAAGCGCACCTGGTGCAAAGTGTGCAGGGACTGGCGTAAGGATCTCAGCTCGAACCCCCAGCTCTCCACCTGCAGTGGGGTCGCTTCACAGGCGGTGAAGCAGGTCTGCAGGTGTCTGTCTTTCTCTCCCCCTCTCTGTCTTCCCCTTCCATTTCTCTCTGTCCTGTCCAACAATCAGAGCTATGACAACAATAATAACTACAACAAGGGCAACAAAATGGGGAACATGGCCTCCAGTGGATTCATAGTGCTTCAGTGATAACCCTGGAGGAAAAATCAATGGTGTGCTTAGCCAGGTGTGCCACTACCCAGACCTATATATACGTTTGCTAAAATAGCTGCTTTTCTTTCTTTTTAATTATACTTATTGGATAGAGACAGCCAGAAATCAAGAGGGAAGTGGATATAGAGAGGGAAAGAGATAGACACCTGCAGCACTGCTTCACCACTTGCAAAGCTTTCCCCCTGCAGGTGGGGACCGGGGCTCAAACCAGGATCCTTGTGCATTGTAACACATGCACTCAACTAGGTGCGGCACCACTCGGCCCCTTAAATATACTTATATAAATATTTATTTATTCCTCTTTGTTGCCCTTGTTTTATTGTTGTAGTTATTATTGATGTCGTCGTTGTTGGCTAGGACAGAGAGACATGGAGAGAGGAGGGGAAGACAGAGAAGGAGACAGGAAGACACCTGCAGACCTGCTTCACCGCTTGTGAAGCGACTCCCCTGCAGGTGGGGAGCCAGGGGCTCGAACCAGGATCCTTACTCCGGTCCTTGCGCTTGGCACCACTTGCGCTTAACCTGCTGCGCTACACCCGACTCCCCCAAATATTTTCTACACTTGATCTTAGCCAAAAGGCCAAGAAGTGATTACCCCAAATATTTTTTAAAAGGTACTTTTTCTTTTAACAGCCTCTCTGAGGGCTTACAGAAATGGTGTATGCTGACAGAAAATCATCTGTAAACAAAAGCACTGGCGTGAGAAGCTCCCCCAGTCAACAACCTAGAATTAAAGTCGATACACTGCAGGCTTCTGGCTCATAAATCCAGTTCTTCGGTGCATAACCACGTCAGCACCACAGACCCTCTCCGACCATGGTCTAGATAAAAGTCTTAAAGGCAAGGTGGGTGTGCCTCCCAGCAGGGCGTACTTACTTTCACAGAAACCCCACTTCTCATCAGCCTTGTAGTCATAGGTCGTAGCACACCACAGCCTGCCGTCTTCCCTTCCGTCTGGTGTGCATTCGTCATATTCCTTATCCATGAAGAGAAAAGGGAAATGGCAGGGCTCCCCATGTGCTGTGCCTTCAATGGCCGTCAAAGCTGGGAAAGGGGGAGAAAAACAAAAAAAGACAAAAATATAATAATAATAAGCACAAACAGAACTCTGGTGTTCATGCATTTAATACCGTCAAATCCAACTATCTGAACTTTTAAAAATGAAGACAAAGCATTTGTAGTGGGGACTGTAATAGGACTGTCAATGAGTTTAAGAGTGACTTGAGCACAAGTCATCTCAGTAAACATGAACAGCATCTTTAACTAGCTTAGAATTTCTGAAGGGGGCCAGGTGGGCGTGTAGCGGGTTAAGTGCACATGGCGAGAAGCTCAAGGACCGGCATAAGGATCCAGGTTCGAGCCCCCAGTCCCCACCTGCAGGGGGGGTTGCTTCACTAGCGGTGAAGCAGGTCTGTAGGTGTCCATCTTTCTCTCCCCTTCTCTGTCCTCCCCTCCCCTCTCAATTTCTCTCTGTCCTACCCGACAACAATAATAGCAGCAACAACAGTAACAACAATGGAAAAAAAATGGCCACCAGGAGCAGTGGATTTGTAGTACAGATAGTGAGCCCAGCGATAACTCTGGAGTAAACAAACAAACAAACAAACAATATTCCAGCTTAATTACTGGGGGGGGAGCTCTTTAATCAATTCCACTGTACAACACCCCTCTTTTCTGTGTGAACACAAGGTAATTTCTTCAATCATATACAGTTGTATAGGAAAAATGCTCCCCAGCCAAAGTTAATCACTCACTTGCGCCTCTGTGATCCTGCAGCATTTTATTAGAGTGCCAATCAGTTCTACTAAGGTGCCTTCTTTACCATTCTCTAACTCCCACTAGACTTTGAGCTTGTTCAAGGGGAGAGATCATCTCTCTAATGTGCTCTGTGAGGTATTTCTGATATCTTCTCGGTGTTGAGAATTATGCCAGGAGCTGAATAAGGGGTGGGGCAGAGGTCTTTACTACATTGAAATGACTATCTAGCCAGGAAGAGTCAAACACAAGTTGACTGAAGTTACAGAACGGGGGCATCTCCTTTGACAGGAACTCAGGTTCACATGAAAGCTCAAACGTGTGGGAGGAGGGGGAGGATGAACGGCTGGTATGGGGAGAAGTATTTTGGACAAAGGGAATAGTGTGTGTTGAGGATAAAGACAGCACAGCATGTGCCGGAAAATAAGGAGCCAAGAATGGCTGACCATGAAGTCTGACTGGCCAAGGAGAACAGGCTAGAGAAGTTGAACTGGAGAGGTGCAGACAATTCGACTTCATCCCAAGAGCCATGGAAACGTTCCTAGAGCGGGTTTTAAAGCAGGGGTGAAGGGTCGCACTTACACATTCTGAGCAAGGCTCGCTTGCAGGGTGGCCACTTTAAAGGCTGCGACAGTCTCATTGAGAGTTGAGGGTGTTCACAAGAGAAGAATGGAGCAGAAGTGACGGTACTCAAGGGAGCAGATACGGTACTACCTAGTGGTGGGATGTACTTGTGAGAGGACGGGAAAGATAGGAGGTTTCCAGGCTCGGGCCCTCAGGAAGTGACTTGCCCTTATTAAAATACAGTGCAGGGCAGGAGAAGCAGCTTATTGCCTAGGGACCAGGTGGACTGGAAGACAACAAGCTTTGAGACTGCTACAGCCAAAGGGGGTCATGATACAACGGAACAGAACAAATGAAGCCAGTCTTGCAGCTCTTCAGAGGGAGTCAAAGAAAAAGACCAAGATCACGCATCAGAATGCTGGGTAAGACACGTACTTGACCACAGGAGCAAGGCTGAGTCTACTGTCACATATGGTTTAAGTCTAAGTACTGGTCAATTCCCACTATTTGGTTTTACACGGTGACTTAGGCAGCAGAACTCACTGGCTGAGAGTATAGGTTCTGGAGCCCAAACACATGAACAAATCCTCCCCCTTATTTGTTCAGGGAAAAATGATTCATCTCTCTCTCTCTGGCCATGAAAGTATTTGGAGATAATCCCCTTATTTAGCTGTAAGTAGGGATAGCAGTCCTTGCTGTGCCTCCCAAAGTACTCAAATGGTACATGTAACCAAGGAAATGGTTCATGAAATGGCAACTGTTATTACTATTACTATTATTACTATTATATGCACTCTGAAAGACTACAGAGTGTATACTTCTTTTACCATTAAAAAAAGAACCATCCTAAGATACTGACTTGGTAAGTTTTTCCAGGCACACCTGCTTAAATACACACACACACACACACACACACACACACACACACACACACACACTCACACACACACACTCACACACACACACACACGCACACGCACGCGCACGCACACGCACACACACACACACACACACACACACACGCATGTTCAAGGACCCGGGTTCAAGCCACTGCTCTCTACCTGCAGGTTGGAAGACGCTTCACTAGTGGTAAAACCGTGCTACAGGTGTCTCTCCTCTTTCCCTCTCAGTTTCTCTATCCTATCCAATAAATAAATTTTAAAAGTATTTCCAGTAAGGAGACAGAATATTTTTGAAGTCATTTACCAATAAAAATTATAATCCTGATTATTATAATTATAATAATATAATTTATCATCCTGAAAGTCACTGACCAGAGGCAAATGGAATCTTTATCTTTGATCTGTCTGTACTTTTTAAAAAAATATATTTATTTATTCCCTTTTGTTGCTCTTGTTGTTTTATTGTTGTAGTTACTGCTATTGTTATTGATGTCGCCATTGCTGGATAGGACAGAGAGAAATGGAGAAAGGAGGGGAAGACAGAGAGGGGGAGAGAAATAAAGACACCTGAAGAAAAGACACCTAAAGACCTGCTTCACCACCTGTGATGTGAAGCTCCAGCAGGTGGTGTGCTTAACCTGCTGCGCTACCAACCAACTCCCACGAAAAGACTTTCATGCTTGAGGTTCCAAGGTTCCAGATTCAACTCCCTGCACCACCAAAAATCAGAGATGAACAGTTGTTCTAACTGAAAAAAGACAGATGCAATGTATTGCTAACAAAATTCTGATCTGCTTTAGAAAGCCAGAATCTGTACACCTGACTAATTAAACAAGATCAGTGGTTTAAAAGTTTTTTTTTTTTTTTTTTTACAGTTTTCTATTTAAAAAGATTTATTTTTCCCAGTAAAAACCAAACAGTTCATCACGAGAATTTTAGTTTGCTCTAAGTTACATTTTTCAAGTGACTCAAGTACATGAATGAATTCTCTTTCATGTGATGGGACCATATGGCAGAAAAGAGATGAGAAAGAACCAAGGGTTTTGGCAACAAAAGGCTTCACTTGATGAAGCAAGAGAACACCCAGAACACACTTGCTCCATGAATCTAGTTAAAACTGAGTCTCTGGAGTCGGGCGGTGGTGTAGCGGGATAAGCGCACCTGGCGCAAAGTGCAAGGACTGGCGTAAGGATCGCGGTTCTAGTCCCCGGCTCCCCACCCCCAGGGAAGTCACTTCACAGGCGGTGAAGCAGGTCTGCAGGTGTCTTTCTCTCCCCCCCTCCCGTTTTTCCCTCCTCTCTCCATTTCTCTCTGTCCTATCCACCAACAACGACATCAATAACCACAACAATATTAAACAACAAGGGCAACAAAAGGGAAAATAAATAAATATATATAAACAAACAAACAAAAAAACTGAGTCTCGGGGAGTCCGCAGCGGGTTAAGCGCACGTGGCGCAAAGCGCAAGGACCAGTGTAAGGATCCCGGTTGGAGCCACCGGCTCCCCACCTGCACAGGGGAGTCACAGGCGGTGAAGCAGGTCTGCAGGTGTCTGTCTTTCTCTCCCCTTCTGTCTTCCTCTCCTCTCCCCACTTCTCTGTCCTATCCAGCAACAACGACATCAATAACAACAACAATAACTATAACAATAAAAAACAACATGGGCAAAATATTAAAAAAAAACAACCTGAATCTTGGTCATACCTATGTGTTCACTAGTGAGCTACCAGAAAGAAAGTTAGTTTCTCTGTTATTTTCTCCAAGCAAAATCAAACCGGGAAAATGGCAATTACCTTCTAAACTTGTTTTAAAGTCTTCTAGAAGTGACTGACTGAGAGTTCCTAGTTTCAAGTCAATTTTCTCAAGCAAAAATTCTTCATAATAGTGTCAGCTGCAGGGTGGAGGGTGATAGCATAATGGTTATGCAAACAGACTCATGCCTGAGGCTCCAAAGTCCCAGGTTCAATCCCCCGTACCACCATGAGCCAGAGCTGAACAGTGCTCTGGTTTAAAAAAAAAAAAAAAAGCATTTGCTGCGGTTAATTGTTCTCTCCATGAGAAATTCTGCAAGGATTTCAAAGCTATCATTTAGGAAAAGCCGCCCTCAGTTTTAAAAACAATGGCAATCAGAGCTCTCACATCATGAGGCTGACCTGTAATGCAATTTAAGTTAATGACAGCCAGAAATTAAATCTGACACTTGAGTATTAAGGGGGAAATGTGTTTACAAGTCAACTCTAAGCCTTCAGGCAAAAAGTCACATGTTCTAAATGAGGAATCATTTATATAATAAATGGCCTCATTTTATAATAGTCAAAATATCACAACCTGTCTGGACCTTGAGATGAAGAGCTTTAACTTGTAGTATTTGAGAATTTGTAACAGTGAAGAAGATGCCTTATATTTTAACCAGTGAAAATATGTTCCTACAAAGTCAATTAAAATCATTCAAGAGAACTAGCAAAGTAAAATAAATAATTCTATAATATTAGAAACATAGAACCAAACGAACTAAGAGGTGGTGAACAGGAAAAGGATTAAACCAACTCTGGCATAGCCCTCATATGGAAACCTGGGCATCAGTGCCAAGGGAATGAAAGGTCACTAGAGAATAGTGTAGAAATAACCAGAGATCAAAGGCTGAGTGAGCCCTGGCACAAGCTTATGTTTCACGATCAGGCAGGTTCCAAAGAACCAACGGACAAGTGAAGAATGCGACTTCCCAGACAGGAAAACATACTAGTGAGTGGCCAGTAAGACAAGGACCAAAAGCGAACCAGAATGAGAAAGTCAGATATGGGGCTGATAGAAGAGAATCTGAAGCCAGAAGCTTCTGGTTTTTAAGATCTAGTAAGCTTCACTGGTGATGGAAAGAATACAAGGAAAAGAGAAAAATGTAGAGTAGGCTAGAATTTGCCTTATGTACTGAATCAAATATCCTTCTTGGTCAATTTCAACTATAAAATCAAAACAAAAGAAAAAAGTCAACTTTTTGAAAAGCTATCGATATTCAATAGAACTGTCTTACTGTAACTCGTCAAGTTTAAAAACCTCAACCAACCATCACCCCAAATCCCCAAAGCACTAAGAGTAAAGCAACAGTATAGATAAGGTAAATTTCATGCCTGAGAAAAAGCAAACGATTTAGACTGACTGAAGATACACTTATTGTCAGTTGGGAGATAAACTACAGTTAGTTCTGACAGAATACCAGTGCTATGTGATTCGCTTTATGCAAACTGCTTTCAACCAAGGTTCAGTACTGCTAAACAGAGTTGAGAAATTACATATATTAATGAAAGAAAGAAGGTCTAAGTAGATTATACCAAGGCAGGCATGTTTCTTTAAGGCATAAGGAAAACAGAAATGCTGTGTGAAGAATGAACAAAATATAAAGATCAGATTTCACACAAAGCCCAGTTCTTTCTGGGAGAACTAACTAAGCACTCACCCATGTGTTAAGAAGAAAGTGACGGGGGTGGGTGGTGGCACATCCGGTTGAGTGTACATATTACAATGTGCAAGGCCCTGGGTTCAAGCCCCCAGTTCCCACCTGCAGGGGGGAAGCTTTGCAAGCAGTGAAGTAGTGCTACAAATGTCTATCTCCTCTCTCCTTTCCATTTCTGTCTGTCAAATAATTAAATAAGTAAATAAATAAATATAAGTAAATTCAATTAAGAGGGAGAATGAGGATGAGGAAGAGGAGGAGACAATGACTATCAGATGTCAAGCACTTGTCAGAGACTAGCTTCGGAAAACTACTATTTAAGAACAGTGGGGAGTCGGGTGGTAGCGCAGCTGGTTAAGCATATGTGGCGCGAAGCACAAGGACGGGCATCAGGATCCTGGTTCCAGCCCCCGGCTCCCCAGCTGCAGGGGAATCGCTTCACAGGTGGTGAAGCAGGTCTGCAGGTGTCTATCCCTCTCTGTCTTCCCCCCCCTCTCCATTTCTCTCTGTCCTATCATCAATAATAACTACCACAATAAGACAAGGACAACAAAATGGAAAATAATAATAAAAAAAAGAGCAGTGAATTTCTTTAAACAAGAGCTTCAAGGATACTGCTTAGAGCTTTAAAGTTCTGGTGAAGGTATTTCCTTAAAGATGGTCTCTAAAAGGAGTTTCCTCACACAAATGATTTCGTATACAGACAAAATAAAATTAAAGATACAATTATAACAACAATAAAAGAAATCTTTTCGTTCAAGTCAGAATCAGTTGTAGGCAGTAACAGCCTTTGCTCCTTTGACCATCTATCCTCCGTGTAATCAAATTGCTAAATTAAGGGATGTGTCTTCAGTGCCTCACTTGTCCAGGTAAAATTACAAAGCAGAACTGTCATATGACTACTCAACCAGTCTGAGCACTTCAGAACCCAATTTTAGGCATGATTTAGTGAAGCTACACTGCTCTTTTGTGCCATTTAGAATAACGCAAGTTGTTGGTTAAGCTACCAGTAAAAATTCTTGTTTCATCCAATAGTAATGACTGTTAGGGAGGGGGAGATAGCACAGTGATTAGGCAACAAGGTTTCAATGCCTGAGGTTCCAAAGTCCCGGGTTCAATGGCTACCCTGCCATAAATCAGCTGAGTAGTGCTCTAGTAAAACTTACACATCACCACCACTGACAACAAAGTTAATGCCTGTGAGTAGGAATGAAGTTCCTTAACAAAAATTCAGGGCTAGGGCTGGGGAGACAGCATAATGGTTCTGCAGAAGCCTTTCATCACTGAGGCTTTGAGGTCCCAGGTTCAATCTCCAGCACCACCGTAAGCCAGAGCTGAGCAGAGCTCTGGTCTTTCTCTCTTGCTGTCACTAAAATGAAATAAATAATAAAAAACAAATTTAAGGGCTTTCTTTTACGTGGGGACTTGTGCCAATTAATTTCATGTCAATTTGGCTAGGCCACAATAGCCAAATATTTGATTACACACCATTCTGAATACTTCTGTGGAGTTCTTTTTGGATGAGATTAACACTTACATCAATGACCTTTAAGTAAACTGCACAACCTTGTGAGTGTACCTCATCCAATCAGCAGAAGGTCTTCAAAGAACAAAGACTGACTTGCCCTAAGCAAGAATGATTTCACCTAACAGCCACTTTTTGGCTCTGTTTTCTTCTTCTTCTTTTTTAAATAGTTTAATATTTATGTTATCTTAATGAGAAATACAGAGAAAGACACACGAGGTGGGGGCGAAGCTGGCACCATTTACACAGAGAAACTGTCAGCAGATCATGCTTAGTGAGTTATTTACTATAGGGACATTCTCACTAATCACTGCCCTTCTTCCAGAATGCAGAGTCCTGGCTGGTTCACTAGCAATTCTTCACCCTTTTCTCACCTTCTCTGGAGCTAGGGATGGCCTGTGACTACTGAGAAGGCTCCTGCTCTTCTGATATTTCTTCAGGACTGGGGCCTGGAGGAACAGCCGTGGCCACCATCTATGACCACGTGGAAAAGCATCGTGAAGCCAGTTTACTAAGGAGGCTGCAGAATCCTTGCTGACGCAAAACCTGAGCTGCCAAACTATGGAATTCTGGTGATGTGAGCTAGACCTGCTTCATGCATGGACAACCAAGCATTCTTTTTTCTTCCTTCCTTTCTTTTAACTCTTATTTATTATTGGATAGAATAGTGGAGGAGGAAGTAGAGAAGGAAAGAGACAGACACCTGTAGCCCTGCTTCACCACTCACCCCTGCAGGTGGGGACCAGGGGCTTGAACCTGGATCCTTGCACACTGTTAACTAGCTGTGCCACCACCTGACCCCACCAACCATTCTAAACTGACTGTGTCAATAGGGAACACCACAGTGGAATCAACTTCTTCTGTATGACTATTTACTGGTTTCAACCAATACAGAGATGACCTACAGAAAATAATTAACCCAATAGGCATGACTGCTATGGAAAAGCAGGCATTTGGCTGAAATGTGGGAACGGACAAACTTGATAGATGTCTCACTGGTAGGTGTGACTCACTCTTTCTGAACTGTTCATACAAACTGTTCATACAAACCATGTGATTTGCATATTGGTACAAACAGTCCTATGCTTATAGTTTCACACATACCAGAAGAATCATTCTCAACTGTTGAAACTGTGAAAAAGAAATGTGTTATTGGGGCATAAGTTCCCATTTTTTTTTTTATTTGTGGCCAATCGGCAACTTGAAATTTAAACCCCAAGTTTGGGAAACAGAAATAGTGGTTTTTGCTGTGGCAGTGATAGTTTTGCTTATTGGAACCTCTGGAAAAAGGGAGCCAGCAAGAGAGACAATCTACAGATGGGGACCTGCTTTGGAGCTCTCGACAGCAGGAAACAGTCTGCTGCTCAGTGCATGTGAATGAAGAGGTTCGACTCAAAAGTTTGATGTGCGGATCTGGGGGTAGATAATATGGACTTGAAGACTGACAAAAAAATGGGGGGGCAGCACAGAACAGCCTTGCCGGTTGAGCCCTGCAGTGTCTTGCCTTTACTGCTGAAGAGAAGTCTCTCAATTTAAAAATATATAGAGAGATTCTAAAATATATATATAGATTCTAACTTCTTGGACCAGCTTCCAAGCTCAAACTGGAGATGGTCTGATACAGGTTTCCAGTGCGCTGAACTAAAAACACAGTTACAGGCTTGAGAAAAATGAGCTCAGACTCTGACCTCTGCATGTTTAGGATGGTCCCAGTGGGGCATTTCGCTGTGAGGAAATCATAAATTCTGGGCTGGACTCTGCCTGGGGCACAAAAACGCTCACAGGAAAGGGCTTCTTTGAAGGGACAGTCAGAAATCAAACTGTTCACTGGCTGTGTAGATCAACTATAGGCTTAGCTTGTGACTACTGCCTAAAGCTGCAACACAGACCACAGGGTCCTTCTGTTCACACTTGACAAATTTTCTACAGAGCCTCTCTGGACCATGTCTCAGTGCAACTGACTCCCTGTGTCTGGCTCACCCATCCTGGAAAAGAGGTCAATTTTTCCTAGGCTGCTCACTGGGTAAGTGACCAGGCTGGAAGGGGTATTCTGAAATTATTTGAAGGTTCAGGATTTTTCCTGGCCAGTTCTTAAATAGGGTGCCTTTCACGATTACAGGTGCAGAAACGTGTTTCTGTGGAGAGGCTTTGGCCCGCTTACTGAAAACTCCACCAGATAAACAGTCTAAATAAGTGAGTAGGAGATGGAAAAGTGCAAATTCATGATTACTGAATCGAGACACAAGTTTTTTTCCTTTAATTTAAATTTTATTTATTTATTTATTTATTTATTTATTTATTTATTTATTTTTTTGTCTTAGGGTTACTGCTGGGGCTTGGTGCCTGCACTATGAATCCACTGCTCCTAGAGGCTATTTTTTCCTTTTGTTGCCCTTGCTGTTTATCTTTATTATTATTGCTGTCATTGTTGTTGGATAAGAAAGAGAGAAATGAAGAGAAGGGAAGACAGGGGGGGGGAGAGACAGACAGACACCTGCAGACCTGCTTCACTGCCTGTGAAGCGACTCCCCTGCAGGTGGGGAGTCAGGGGCTCGAACCGGGATCTTTATACCGGTCCATGCGGTGTGTGCCATGTGTGCTTAACCCTCTGTGCTACTGCCCGGCCCCCAAGATACAAGTTCTGTAACAACCACAACCATCATGGAAAATAAACCTTTCACACGAGGCAGCAGGAGGAAAGAGGACATTGATAAATATGGGCTTCACCACTCATCAAGCTTCCCCCTACAGGTGGGGACCAGGGGCTGGAACCCTGGTCCTAGTGAACTGTAATGTGCTCTGAACCCGGTGTGCCACCATCCAGCCCCAATCTACCTAAGTCTGTAGAGCTAATTTTTAGATAAGAGAATGAATAGCATAGAGTAGAGAAAGTTAATGGACATTGCTAAAATATGATCAGATAGATTCTGGAAGTGGAAAAATTATATAGCACAAAGGACATTAATTGTCTAATAGCAACAACAACAAAAAAATCGTTAAAAGTTAAGAGAAACCTAAAATCTCAGTTTTAACTTCAACATTGATCCAAACAAGCCCATTCTAGTGGTCCGGGAGGTGGTGCAGTAGATAAAGCAGTTCTGGTTCTTTTTCTCTCTCCTCCTATCTCTCTCATTAATAAATAAATAAAATCTTATAAAAAAAACAAGCCCATTCTAAACAGACAGTTGATATAACTGAGAAAACTGAACAGAGACTGTGGATGTTATACTAATAGTTTGGTTTTTAGAGACACAAATCACAAATGAATGAGGAGCGTGTACAACTGCTTTAAAACGCTCTTGGGAAGTAAAAAAAAAAAGAAGCGAATTAAACTGCAATATTCAGCAAATTTTTCTATGGTGCTTTTTTTTTTTATTTTTTAGGTCTTTCTACTTGCTTGTTTTGGGTCACTGCAAACGATTGTGTGCTTTTGCTTTAAGGTGTTTATTTCCCCTAACTTATGGGCACATGCGCACATGCACACATGCACTCTGTCTCACCGAACCGGGTCTGTATCTAAGCTCTGTGGCTTTGTTAGGAGGTGCGCCTCGACAAAGTTTTTAAAAATGAACATAATACTTATTTGTCTGAGGGATAGGAAAAAGAGTAGTTTCAAAGGAAGAGAACTACTTTTCTGAAACATATAGCAATATGTAACAAAGACTTAAAGTTATATTCAGTCCAACAAATTTACCTCTTTCTTTTTTAAAATTCCTTTTCTCTCGACCAGAGCCCTGCTCCGCTCTGGCTTTTGGCTGTGCTGAGACCTCTCAGGCACAAAACCTGTCAGCTGTGCTGAACCATTGTGTGCACCCCTACCCTCCTGCAAAGTGACCTTCCCCCCCTTTTAGATTAGAACATGGACAGTTTGACTACCCTGAGCTGGGGGCTAGCACAATACCTCTCATGTGGTACCAGAACTGGAACTGGGGCTGTATGAATGGGAGTTTTCAGAGATGTGCACAAAAGTTCAACTGAAACACCCTCTAGGCAAAATCAACAAAGCAAGCACTGACATTGTCCACAGCTTAATTCGAAGTCAGGGCATATGTACAAATAATTTTCTTTTCTTTTCTTTTCTTTTTTTTTCTTGCCTCCATTGTTATCGCTGGGGCTTGGTCCCTGCACTATGAATCCACTGCTCCTGGAGGCCACTTTTCCCATTATCATTGTCCTTGTTATTGTTGTTATTACTGTTGTTGTTGGATAGACAGAGAGAAATTGAGAGAAGAGGGGAAGACAAGAGGGGGGAGAGAAAGATAGACACTTGCAAACCTACTTCACCACCCGTGAAGCAACCCTCCTGCAGGTGGGAAGCCAGGGCTCGAACCGAGACCCTTATCCTGGTCCTTGCACTCTGCACCAAACATAGTTTTCAATTCACATTTAATCTTCACTGC
This sequence comes from Erinaceus europaeus, assembly GCF_950295315.1. Lineage (NCBI taxonomy): Eukaryota > Metazoa > Chordata > Mammalia > Eulipotyphla > Erinaceidae > Erinaceus > Erinaceus europaeus. The sequence continues at coordinate 14,075,978 of NC_080183.1, read as the reverse complement.
TAAATAGTATGAAGTGATATGGAATGATAAGGCAGGATGGTAGGTATGAAATACAGGATGTACAGTAATATATAAATCTGGACCCAAGTTAGACTTCCTAAAACTATTCCTACATCTAGAAAAAGCTGAAAAGAGAACTCTCCATGTGGGGCCAGGTGGTGGCTCACCTGGTTAAGCGCACGTTACAATGCACAAGGACCCAGGTTCAAGCCCCCAGTCCTCACTCCCCACTGCAGGGGGAATACTTTTCTAGTGGTGAAGCAGGTCTACAGCTGTCTCTCTCCCTCTCTATCCCCCCATCCTCTCAATTTCCAACTGTCTATCCAATAAATAAATAAAGATAATAAGAAGGGGGGAGGGGAAAGTTCTCCATGATACAAATAGCTGTTATCTCCAGGTGACAGACAGGACTAAGTTGCTCATTCATGAGTGCGGAGTTTTTGTAATAAAAAGATGCATTCTTATAAGTTCAAATCCAGATCAATTCTCAAGAGTGATTAATATTAAGTAAGTATGATTGTGATCTTTGAAATAATAAGCTAAATGACAGAGGATGACAGAACAGAGCAGAATGGACATGTTAACAACTGCCTTTTTAAAGGAGAGGTATTTTGCATACTGTTGTGAAAAAGATCAGGTTTAACTTTCTGTAAATACAAGATGTGAAGAAAATAAAGGAAGAGGAGTAAAGTTTTACATAAATTTCAACTGGGGAGGGGTAAACACCTGAATCAAATTACTTAGAATGACTAAAAAACTATTGTCGTAAAAAGACCTGACACAACTGTGAAAATCTCCAACACTGCTTGTTAGATGAGTCTCCGTTTTGCATACTGCTCTGTCACAGCCTTGCACGTTAGCATCCAGAATGAACTGTCAATGTATTAAAACATGGTCTTGTCTACTGATTTTCACTTGTGTAATTTGGGTTGACTTTGATGTGTTAGAATCTAGAAAATCCTGTAAAACTACATTCTACAAATGATATGCAGCTGATAACAGGAGTTCTTAGGTGTCATCAGAGATCTGAGATGTCTCCGGCATGATGAAGCAAAAGCAAAAAACAAAAGAAAAAAATTCCAAACTACCTGATTTCCGTCCTTTCGTGGGTTCCTCATAGTCCTTGTTTTCTGGGGTTGGAGAGTCTAGGAAGCTGATGTCTTCAGTGACAGATTCCTCTTCTTGGACTCTCACCTTGTCACCTTCTTCTTGGAGAGGTGGTTCCAATTCAGGTTCTTCTGAATCAACAAATATCTGACCAGCAACTACTCTGCCCGTTGAGCTGTGGTCCTTCACGGACTCATCTGATGGCAGAGAAGTCTGGGACAATAAAGTGTTTTATATTTAATAGTGCCATGACTTCCTGAACTGACTCTCCTCATGTTTACTAATCCCTATACATCTCTCAGTGGATCATTCACTCCTCTCTATAGGCTTTGGTATGTGTTCACCATGTGCCATCAGCAGCCTGACCCTGAGGTTTTCAACTTAGATGCTATTTACAACACAAAGCCCTTCTTAATACCTTAAATGTGGCTGTCTGGGTGAGGCTCTTTCCCAACAGGCCACTAATGTATCTTCTGGTTCCTCTATAGGAGCCCTGTGCACTGTGATTTTTCCTTTCTTGTCTAATCTAGACAGCAGGAACCATAACTGATTTGTATCCTTGGTGATGTAACAAAAAGCCTTTTCATTTTATCGATCAATTTAAGTACGCAAGCAGAGTACTTTTTGAAAATCAATGTAAGTGAAAACAAGTGACAGAATTAAGCCTCTAAAATTAAAAATAAATAAATAAAGCCAACCTCTCAGTTGGCAATAAAAATGTTATGTCAGAAGCTTTCACATCTTATATACACATACAAATTGAAATTAAACCTAAAAGCTCAATACTTACAAATACTATTCTGTCTTAGTTTTACCCCCAGAAGAACTAGAATTAAGATTGAAACAAGCTATCTTTTTTATTAACCCAATTTTGTTGCTCAAAAGATGATTTCTTACCCTTTCGAGGATACATAATACACTCTTTCAAATCAAGCACGAAATATAAGTCAGTGCAAATTTTTCTATATACCTTGGAATCTAAGGATTCATCCTGGCCACCTTCTTCATCTGTAAAAGAATTTTTACAAGAATTTAGTCAGCTTTCTTATAGGCAATTACTAGTACAAGTAAAAGAAAGCATCTGGTAAGTATAATAACTGAGATGCTGGGTATTAAATTTAGAATTATCTAAAAATTGGTCATATTCAGCAACTATTCGGAAAGGAGTAAGAAGAAAAAAAAAAACGGGGTTTGGGTATAGTTTTTCTCTTTCTCCAGGAAGGACCAACCACAGGTAGGAAGACTGACCCCCCCCCCCCCCACTAAAAACAGACACTTATTCAGAATCACACCTGGTCTTTTGTTCAATGCCTAGAGCCACACAGCTTCTTTTAGTGCAGGCAGTATGCAAGATTACCAAGGATGAAAACTAAGAAATATGCGATGGCAAAGCTGCCAAACTCAGGTTGTAGAACTTGTGTTTTACTTTACTAAGGAGTTAGCAGATACAGTTAAAAGCTAGTATATATTCCCGTACAGATCTATTTATGAAGAAAGTAGCTTGTAACTAAACAATGCATCTAGTTGATCCACACTTATCAAATTCATACACGCTGCTCTGGTTTGGTTTGATTAATTTCCTTGATATTATTCCTTTCTTGATTTCCTGGTATTACTTGGATTCGATCAATAGCTGCTTGATAGCCTTTTTCCTGCTGTTGAGTACAAACACATTTAACAACCATGTCCGAGCAGACACAAACATTTGATCTTTGTGTCCTGGCCAGTTTAATGACTGTCACATGGTCACTAAGCTTCCTTCTTATTCTTAAACTTACCAGTTTTTTACGTAAGAGTGAGTTGCAGTATGCTTACTCCCCAAGCTGTATGAGGAATTAGCTAGTAGACAAAATTCTGTTAAGACCATATGCTTTTTACTAGAAATTTTGGGTTATTAGTTACCATTTGTCTTTACTACTCTAAACATTACTTCTTTCTTTCTTTCTTTCTTCCTTCATTCCTTCCTTCCACCTTTTGTTGCCCTTGTTTTTATTGTTGTTTATTTTTATTGTTGCTATTGATGTCATTGTTGTTAGACAGGACAGAGAGAAATCGAGAGAGGAGGGAAAGACAGAGAGGGGGAGAGAAAGATAAGACACCTGCAGACCTGCTTCACCACCTGTGAAGCGACTCCCCTGCAGGTGGGGAGCCGGGGGCTCGAACTCAGGGGTCCTTACACTTTGCTCCATGTGCGCTTAATCTACTGCACTACCACCCGACTCCCCTAAACATTACGTCTTTTTTTAAATAAAGATTTTTATTTATTTATTAATGAGAAAGATAGGAGGAGAGAGAGAAAGAACCAGATATCACTCGGGTACATATGCTGCCGGGGATCGAACTCAGGACCTCATACTTGAGAGTCCAATGCTTCATCCACTACTCCATCTCCCAGACCACTAAACATCACTTCTTAACACTCTAAACTTGTAACAAAAAACATGCTTTGGAGTTTGCTTATCCAAGTACTAAGCTAACGTTAAGTCCTGTAACCATCTCATTATTTACAAAATATACAACTGTGTTTCGCATGATTTATTTCTTTTGGATATTTGAGGAAATTAGTCTACTTGAGGATTTGCTATATATGAAAGTGCTGTCAACTCAAAGACGTTAAAAATTATAGTGACTAGTCACATGTACCATTTTTTAATTTAATTAATTGATTTATTTTCACCAGAACACTGCTCAGCTCTGGCTTATGATGGTGACAAGGATTGAACCTGGGATCTTGGAGTGTTAAGCATTTTTCATAACCACTATGCTATATCCAGGGCCAGATTCACTGCTTTACTATTACTTTTCAAATACATTTTGTTTCTGGTGGGTGGTGACAAGAGCACTGAACATACAGGTTTCACAGTCTCCATAACATTTAGGTGGTGAGACCAGTTAACAAGCATTCTTCATGCTAACTTCCTGATAATTTTCACGCACAGCCCGTATTCTAGCATATGGTTCAAGTTTCACTCCCAGCAATGGAATGAAATCATCTCTATTATATACAAACGCTGTTGCCAAATCAACCTATGAAGAACAGATGTTAAGTGTGCAAATATACATCGTTCCCCCGCCCCCCCAAATCTGAACTTTAGTCAGTAGATAAGGTCAACACCAGAAGCTACTAGGGATTAAGAGTGGCTGTTGACTGGCTACGGAAGAAGGGCAAATGCTAGAAGAAGAAGAGTGGCAAAAGGGGAGTTAAGCGGGTTAAGCGCAGGTGGCGCAAGTGCAAGGACTGGGTAAGAATCCCGGTTCGAGGCCCCAGCTCCCCACCTGCAGGGGCGTGGCTTCACAGGCGGTGAAGCAGGTCTGCAGGTGTCTATCTTTCTCTCCTCCTCTCCTCTCTCCATTTCTCTCTGTCCTATCCAACGACGACGACATCAATAGCAACAACAGTAATAACTATAGCAATAAAACAGCAAGGGCAACAAAAGGGAATAAATAAGTATTAAAAAAATTCTTTAAAAAAAAAAGAGTGGCAAAAGCTGCTTTTGAATTCTAAAAGACTTGGGAACTTGCAGCAGCAGGGCTATTTCATGTGCATTGCATCATGCTTCTCTGTTCTGTTTGCACAAACTAGTAACATATACTAAGGTGACTGATAAGAGATCTGCTCTCATTTCTTAAAATGGGAAAGTCTTTTCTAGATGGCAGTCTTAAGCCATAAGCTATTCTCAACTTTCAAACTCACATACCCATTCAGATAGCATTTTTAAAGGATTGCTTCTAGAAATGCGAAACTTCTGATATGGAGTAGTGAAGTAATGATTAAGGACACTAAAAGTATGCACAAATAAAACGCAAAAAGAAACACTCCTATTAAGTACAGATATGAAGCAACAGAAAATGCCAAAAGATTTCATAGATTTTTTTTTTCCAAAAGTAATGTTTCCAAAACACAGTGACTTCCATTGCTTTAGTTATCATACATTTTTCTTTGAAAAAGACCCATTTTCCTCTTTACAAATTCATTGTCTCACTTGTCATACTGTGAAACAGTGTCATCTGTGTCAGACTGTGACAGAAATTCAAGACTGGTACACCTTAAACATAGATATCTAAAGAGTTTGGTGAAGCACAAAGACATTGTGTTTTCTGCTTGGCTGCTGATTCTGTTCAGACCCTCGCATACTCTTTATTTTTGTTACTGCAAACCTGGGACTTGAATAGCTAGGTTGAAAACCAAGCTTTGTTACACGCTGCAAATGAACTCTACATAGAGGCTCCCCGTCACAAGCTTGCTCAGACTTCTTCTCTTCAATTGAGATAGTATAAGAGGATAATACCTCCACCCTATAAATGTGACTCGCAATTATGTTTTGCAAGAACAGAGAAATTAAACATTCTCTGCTATCTAAAACGTGTCATTTGAATATGCATCGTCAGTATAACAAACAAATATTAAATATTAATTTATGAATGATGACTAAAGAGAGAGAGAGAAAAAAACAACAACTCAGATTACTACTCTGGCATGTGTGGTGCCAGGAATCAAATCTGGGACCTTTTGTTGGTAACCCTTGTGTTCCACTTCTGTGCCACACTTCCTAGGGTGCTTACTACGACTATTACTGGAAATATCAAACAGCAGACCGACCAGATTTAAAAGACTCTTGTCACATTGTTTGGCTAAAAGAAATAAAACATTTGTCCCTTCTTGCGAAATTTAAAACAAGAATCTAGAGGCCCCACTGAGCTCAAATGTTACCATGTACAAGGAGCCAGGTTCAAACCCTCAGTCTTCAACTGTAGGGGGAAAGCTTCACAAGGGGTGAAGCAGGGTGGCAGGTCTCTCTCTCTCCTTCTCTCTCTCTCTCTCTGTGTGTGTGTTTCCATTCCTCTTGATTTCTGGGTGTTTCTATCCAATAAATAAAGATAATAAATTAGAAAAAAGAAAAGAAGAACTTCTAAGTGAGAAAAGGAAAAGATTTTTTTTTTTTTTTTTCTGTTTTCACTATTGAGAAAATGAAGCAGAAATCTTTAAACCTCTTCCTTTACCTTTATTCTAAGGGGAAAGAAAACATTTCTAACTCAAGTATGTTTTACACGCCTCTAAAATAAGATGCTAGATAAGAACTGTAAATAGTGATAGGATCAGTATTTCTCTTACTGGCTAATTATATTCAAAAAATTTGTAATCAGTGCACCCTGACCTGAATACTCACGAACGCTCAAAATTTAGGTCAGTGTACTATATATGCTTTAGTATACTAAAGCATAATAACAACTTGATTTTTGAACAGGAGCAAATTTGTAAGTTGACATCTACAAATGAGGTTGACATCTCATGTAAATAAGCAACTTAATAAAGAATGGGAAATTCATGTAGTCAGTCTATACAACTTTATCTCTGAGAAGTATTTAGTGACATTTGAACGTTGTGTGAGCACACTATCGCCTTTATTACCTACCTGTCAGTAAGTACATCTATCTTTGTTTTAGTTCTGGCTAAGTGAAACTTTTGCCTCTGCCAGAGAAATGCTTTGGCACAATTCAACATTTCTTTTTTTTTTCTTTTTCTTTTTTAATCTTTTTTTTTTTAACCTAAAATCTTATTTGATAGAGGCAGCCAGAAATCAAGAGAGAGGGGAGAGATGGAAGAAGAGAGACAGACAGACACCTGCAGCCCTGCTTCACCACTTGTGAAGCTTTCCCCCTGCAGGGAGGGACCGGGGGCTCAGCCAGGTGCGCCACAAACCGGCCCCCCAGACATTTCTTGAACCCGGTTCTTCCCTCACATCAGCATGGCCCACAGATTTTAACACTTCTGCAACAACAGCCTACTATCATATCCTGAGAATTCCAACTACTAGTATCATCTTCACTGACATGGAGCTCAATATAAATATAAAAAATTTGGCCAAAGAAAGATGCGGTAAAATGTACTTTAGTTTTCTTTAAATTCTGCAAACTGGACTGAAAGGGACATCTACTATGTTTTTTAGGCAGCAGTTCTCAAAATTTAAAGTAACGATTCACTTGTGAAGCTTGTCTAACTAGAGACATCCTTCCTTCTGCAACCTAAAACTGTATGTTAAACAAATCTCTAAGAGGGGCTCTGAGGCAGGTGATTCACAGATTCCTAATCGACCAGGTACCTGATACACTACACTCGAAAAGTTTCACTTCCTGCTTCCTTTGCACAAATTTCAAAAGTCAGGAATGTTTCAAGAGTTATGCAGTCTTAAAGAATTGGTCACAAATATCAAAGCATCGCTAAAAGGGGGGAGTGTTAATGCAGAGCCCAAAGCAAAATGTTTGCAATAAAGTAGTATATGCTTACTGCATTTGAAATAAATCTTAAACCACATTATGGGTAGAATTGCAGGTTTAGGATCCTTATTTTAGAAGCAGAATGACGTTATGGCATTGACTTTACAACTAGGACAGATAATTTGGGGATTCGAATAACCATCTGGGAAATTTTCTGTTGTGAGAAAAAAAAAGAATTGACATTTATACCCTGCCTTGTTTTAAAAAGCAAGCAAGCAAGCAAGCAAGCCACAGACAGCTGCCTTGCTAACTGAAGCAGATTAAAATTTAAAAGCTTTACTGGGGGCTGGGCGGTGGTGCACCTAAATGAATGCACTACAGTCTGCAAGGATGGGGTTCAAGTCCCCAGCCCCCACTTGTGGGGAGGAAGCTTCAAAAGTGGTGAAGCTGGGCCGCAGGTGTCTCTCTCCCTATCTTCCCCTTTCCTTTGCGATTTTATGACTGTGTCTATCTAATAAATAAAGATAATAGAAGAAAAATATTTTTCTTTTGAAAAAAATCTTTAATGTACTGTTTATTTTCTTTTTAACAGAATACTGCTCAGCTCCGACTTACAGTGGTGCTGGGGACTGAACCCGAGAGCTCAGAGCCTCAGACATGAAGTGTATTTGCATAACTATTATGCTGTCTCCTCACACCACATACTAATAATAATGCTGTCTTTACTATCACTGAGAAACACTCTAAAAAAAAGCACAAAAACAAGTTTTCAGATGGAAGCTGAACAAGTTATTAAAGAAGAAACATTTCTAAACCCAAGTAAAAGTCAGCTAAGGCGAAAAATCAATTAAAAAAAAAAAAAAAAACTGAAGCAGCAGCAGCAGCAGCAGCAGCAGCAGCAGCAGCAGCAGCAGCAGCAGCAGCAGCAGCAGCAGCATGCGGATGGCTGGAGTCATAGAAAACGTTACAGCGACTTGTTTTCATTTCTAACCTTCAAAAATACTCCGATTACTGTGCCCAAGCTTGGGGTCGGGAACACCATGGGACAAAGGGTACACGCAAGTTTCTCAGGGATATTTCTTTCGAGGCGACCCCAGCAAGAGCATGATCCCTACAAACAAAAAGCCGCGGGAGCATCGGGGGGAGGGGGGGGCTGTGCGGTCTGCACCACCCCGGGCAGGACCCGCTGAGTGACAGCTGCGCGCGTGTCAACCTCTCAACGTACAGACCCCAAACCCGGCCTCTCAGTCCCTAACGGGGCACAGAATCCGCAGCACAGACAGACAGACAGACAGACGGACTCCGAGAGGACTGGGGTGTCTCTGCAGGTGGAGGGCGGCCGGCTGTGCACCCCCGGGAGCAGGTGCCTCCCAGTCCCAGGAAGTTTGCTGAGCGGCGGGAGGTGTGAGCAGGGTGGCCGCTCCTCCTTCCCCTCCCTCTGCAGCTCCCCGAACCCCCACTCCGGACCCGGTCCACGCAAGTCCAGAGAGACCCCGCCAGCGACAGGCCAGCGCTGATGGGGCTGCAGAGCCCGGGGTCCCCGATCACAGCCCCCCAAGGCCCGATCCGGGGACAGAGACGGGGGAGGCGGTGTTTCCAGGCCTCAGGTGCGAGAGGGCGGATACTGACCCGAGGACGCCGGGGACGAGCCCAGCAGCGCCGCACAGAGCAGCAGCGTCAGCCCGACCCGGACCCGCATCCTGCTGGCGGGGCCGCTGCCACCCGCTTGGAGCCGTCGCTGTCGCCTCTGCCACCGCCGCCTCTCTCCCGGCCGCCACCGCCTCGCCGCGGCTCTTCCTGCTCTGGTCTCCTGCCTCCGCCCCTTCCCAGGCCTCCCTGCCTCGGTGCGCGGCCAATCCTCGCCCTCCGTTGTGGGCTCGTCGTCCAATCAGCGAAGGTGTTGCGCTCGCGGCTCTGCCCCGCCCCCGAAGTCATGCATTAACCAACCATCGTGCGCGTCGTCCACACTGGCCTTTCTGATTGGTCCACGGCCTCACGACATGGCCCCAGCTAATTGGTAGCGCCCGAATTCAACCTTTCGGAATCAGAAAGTGCGGGTCTAGGAGACTAGAACTACAACTCCCATGATGCTCTTCAGGGTCCCTCTCGGCGCGGGCCTGTGGGAAACGTAGTTCGTCCGTGGGCAAGCGCCGTAAAGCACCGGAGCTCATTGAGGTAAAAAAACCAAACATTTAACACCTGGGTTCAACCGCCAACTGCCACGTGCTTTCCTTGGGAGCCACAGTAAATATTAAGAAGCCCGTATTCGCAGGTTAGGAGTTTGTGCCGTGTTTAGTTCTCGCTCCTCCGCGTTATCTAGACAATTTAGATGGAATGTGGTGACCTGAGCCCTGAGAACAAAAATAAAGCAATTAGAGCGAAATTGAGGTGTTTTGCTGGCTTGTTTCATTTAACTTAGGTAAATACTACCGTGTGTACGCAAACCAGGATGTAACTCAGAACCCGGGAGCCTTCTCCAAATAAAAAGGAGCGAGGGGGGTCGGGCGGCGGCGCAGCGGGTGAAGCGCAGGTGGCGCAAAGCGCAGGGACCGGCGTGAGGATCCCGGTTCGAACCCCGGCTCCCCACCTGCAGGGGGGTCGCTTCACGGGCGGTGAAGCAGGTCTGCAGGTGTCTGTCTTTCTCTCCTCCTCTCTGTCTTCCCCTCCTCTCTCCATTTCTCTCTGTCCTGTCCAACAACGAACACCATCAACAATGGCAATAATAATAATAACAACAACAAGGGCAACAAAAGGGGGGAAAATGGCCTTAGGAGCGGTGGATTCATGGTGCAGGCACCGAGCCCAGCAATAACCCTGGAGGAGAAAAGGAAAAAAAAAAAAAAAAAAAAAAAAAAAGGAATGAACCTTACCCACAGCAGACTCCCTCCATTCATTCATTCCTTCCTTCCTTCCTTCCTTCCTTCCTTCCTTCCTTCCTTCCTTCTTGCGTTCTCTCTCTCTCTCTCTTCCTTCCTTTCTTTCTTTCTTTCGTTCTCTTTCTCTCTTTCTTTTTTACTTTCTTTCACTCTCTTTATTTCTGGGTACATGAGACTTTGTTAAACTTATTTTTTTTAACCCATGAATATATATTTTTTAAAATATTTATTTTCCCTTTTGTTGCCCTTGTTGTTTTATTGTTGTGGTTATTGTTGTTGTTGTTATTGATGTCATCGTTGTTGGATAGGACAGAGAGAAATGGAGAGAGGAGGGGAAGACAGAGAGGGGGAGAGACAGACAGACACCTGCAGACCTGCTTCACGGCCTGTGAAGCGACTCCCCTGCAGGTGGGGAGCCGGGGGCTCGGACCGGGATCCTTACGCCGGCCCCTTGCGCTTTGAATATACATTTTTATTTAAATGAGTGCTTTAAGAGGGATTTACAAGACCCCAGGGGTGTAGTTTCACTCCAGTCCCCTCCAAAGTTGTGTCCCCGCAGCCCCCGAGGTTATAACCATCACGAACCATCCAAGGCCTTAGAGGGCACTAACTTTTTTTTTCCAGGGTTCCTATGTTTCAATCCCTTGTTTTCCGCATATGAATGAAACCATTTGGTAGTTGTCCTTCACTAAGCATAGTCACCTCCTGTTCAATCTGTTTTGTCCCAAAGGACACAACACCATCTTTTTACATCACTGCAGACCATTTTCAAAGCTGCGTCCCCCGCCCTGCCGACCCCATCCCAGCCCCAAACTCCCCAGATAAATCATCTGTAGAGGTGCCAACAGCCTCTGCAAAATACTCTCAAACTGTCGTCAGCCCTCTCCTTTGTCAGCTGCATTGTGCTTCTCTTCTGTGTCTAGGCCAGTTGGGTGATTTGGAGATAAAGTGACAGTGGCGATGAGAACCGTCTTGGGCGGTAAGTACCCATGGCAGGCAAGCTTCTTCCGGGCCCAGTATTCCTGCCCTTAGAACGGTGAAATTCGGTTTCCCTGGCCCCTCACTGGGGCCCAGTGAGCAGTTAGTCTTGGCACCCACACGGCCTGATGGAGTGCAGGGCTTTGGAAAAGTTCACGCCAGCCAAACGGCTTCATCCTTCTGTGCATCGTCGTCTTTCTTCTTGGGCAGCACGACTGGTCATGGCCCCAAGTTGGAAGCAACCCAGAGGAGTGGCTAACAAAGTTGTGGTTTATATAATGGAATAATATGCGGCTGTTAAAATGTCGTGGCCATCTCCTTTGCAATAGGTCAGAACTTGAAAGTATCCTGTTGAGTGAGATAAGCCAGAAAGAGAAGGTCCAATACAGAATGATCTCGCTCCCGGGTAGAACTGAAGGAAAAAAGGACAAGGTGAAACTGGGACTGGGTGTGGCGAATTGCTGAGGACTCTGGGGAAGGAGGGAAAAAGATGGAATGAAGGGACATTGGGACACTGGGGTCCTAGTGTATGATGGGGGTGGGGGACATGGGCTGGGGGAGCAAATATCTCCCAGACACCTAGAGAGATATTCTGGGGAGATGGGGGAGGGTGTGTACCTATTTGTCAATAGTTAAACTGTGTGTATCTCATTACCCCCCAAAGTGTATATCTATTTCTATGTGTGTGTGTTTCCTCCCCCCCCCCAAGAGGATAATAAAATGCTACTATTGCACTATATAGACTGTAATCTCACAATCATGAAAATTACTGTTAATCACAAATTTAAAAATGGCTTGTAATAATATTGCTGTTACACATTTACACTGCAGGAGATGAAAGAAAAAACATTGTTGCGGGTGTTTCTCTGTCTCTTTCCTTCTCTATCTCCCCCCCCCCCCGTCCCCTCTCAATTTCTCTCTGTCTCTATCCAATAATACATAAATAAATATTAAAAAATATGGGGCCAGGTGGTCACGCACCTGGTTAAGCACACACATTACAGCGCACAAGGACCCAGTTTTGAGCCCCCAGCCCCCACCTGCAGGGGGAAAGCTTTGCAAGTGGTAAAGTAGGGAGGGCTGCGGGTGTCTCTCTGTCTCTCTCCCTCTCTATCTCCCCCTTCCTCTCAGTTTCTCTGTTTCTAGCCAATAATAAATAAATATTAAAAAGAAAAAAACATTATTCTATGAAAAATTAGTTTCTCTTTTCTGCTTAACCTACTTGGTACTCATCTCAATTTCTGTCCTTAACATTATTTCCTTGGAGTTCCTCTGATTTAAAATCACAGGATAGGAGTCGGGCTGTAGCCCAGAGGGTTAAGCACACGTGGCGCAAAGCGCAAGGACCGGCGTGAGGATCCCAGTTCGAGCTTTGGCTCCCCACCTGCAGGGGAGTCGCTTCACAGGCAGTGAAGGCAGGTCTGCAGGTGTCTGTCTTTCTCTCCCCCTCTCTGTCTTCCCCTCCTCTCTCCATTTCTCTCTGTCCTATCCAACAACAACCACATCAATAACAACAGTAATAACTCCAACAATAAAACAACAAGGACAACAAAAGGGAATAAATAAATATCAAATCAAATCACAGAATAGAAATTGATATGCATTTCCTCCCTTTTTCGTCTTATCCACCATCAAGTTCTAGCAATTTTAACTATGTAACTACTTTTTTATGTAACCATTTATCTCTTTGAAAACCTCTCTCTCTCTCTCTCTCTCTCTCTCTCACTGAGAACTTTCTAACTGGTCCTCCTTTCCCCTTACTTGGTGAATGCACCCAAGTTCTAGTCATAGTCAGTGACATCATTCTCTCTTACTGTGTCCTAAGCCACATACTATGCGAGACTAATGTCCCGTAACTACTGCTTTCCTTCCTGTTCCTATTCAAAAAATTTCAGCAGCTGAGTGGTTCAAAGAACCAGATCTAAGATCTTCTACTGACAAAGTAGCAACTTGTTGACAATTCTTTCTTGGAAAGTACTAAGGGATAAACTTGTGCCTTTCACAGGAGAAGGAGAGATTTATCTGGTTGATAAGACTGGGGAAAGTTCACTATGAAGACTGTTTCTTTTTCTCTACTGAATGATTTTTACATTAAGGTCCTGTGCTCAGTGCTAAGGAATGCATTTCCCCATTCTGTTAGTGTTTTCCAGATTTCCACATGAGCACAATCCTCATAGGGTTCTCTTCCCCTTTTCTTACTGCCTCCCCTTCTTACCCCAAGCCCGTGTCTTTCTCACTTCACAGACATTTCAAGTTATGGCCTTCCGTGACCAGACCAGCCCTCACCAGTCTCCGTTTCTTTAACTACGTAACATTCTCAACTGTGCTTTTTTAAAAATAATTTTTATTATCTTTATTTGTTTTTTATTATCTTATTTATTGGATAGAGACAGTCTGAAATTGAGAGGGTAAGGGGACATAGAGAGAAAGAGAGACAGAGAGACACCTGCAGCCCTTCTTCACCACTTGCTAAGCTTTCCCCCTGCAGGTGGGTAACAGGGGCTTGAACCTGGGTCCTTGTGCATTATAACATGTGCTCTCAACCAGGTGCACCACCAGCTGGCCCTTATCTTTATTTGTTTATTGGATAGAGACAGCAAGAAATTGAGAGGAGAGGAGAGTTAGAGAGAGAGAGAGACACCTGCAGCACTGCTTCACCACTCATGAAACTTTCTCCATGCAGGCAGGAGCCAGGGGCTCGAACCCAGGTCCTTGCGCACTGTGACATGTGCACTCAACCAGGTGTGCCACCACCCGGCCCCTACTTTGCCTTTTTTAAAACCTTTATTTTATTGCTACTATTTTTTAATTACAGAGAATTATATAGAGAGAGATACTGGAGCACTGCTCAGCTCTGGTTTATGGTGGTGCTGGGGATTGAACCTGGGTACTCAGAGTCTCAGGCATGAAAGCATTTTGCAAAACCATTATGCTGTTTTTTCAACCCCCAGCTTTGCTTTTTGGATGCATTGCAAACTTGATGAGGACACAGCCAACAATGTAATTCTTTGTGTAGGTATATAGCATTTGAGCCATCACTCACTAGCACCAGATAATTATTTGTCTGTTGATGGATACAGCTTACCTATAAAGTGTTTCATTAATAAAAATTTTATCACATTTACAATGTACAATAAGATATATATATATATATATATAATTTTTTTTCTTCCAGGATTATTGCTGGAGTTTGGTGCCTGCAATATGAATCCACTGCTCCTGGAGGCCTTTCTTTCTTTCTTTCTTTCTTTCTTTCTTTCTTCCCTTTTTTTTAATAGTCTAGGACACAGAGAGATTGAGTGGGGAGGGGAAGATGGGGGGGAGAGAAAGATGCCTGCAGACCCTGTTTTACCGCTTGTAAAGTGACATGCCCGCCCCCCCCCCCCCGCAGGTGGGGAGCTGGGGGCTCAAACCGGGATCCTTGTGTGGGTCCTTTCGCCTTGTACTATGTGTGCTTAACCTGGTGTGCTACCTACCGCCCGACCTCCAAGATCTTAAAATACCTTAGAGGAAGAGATTAAAGTGTTTACATCCACCTTACAAAGGAAATTTAGTTCAGTCCTCTGTACTGAATCTGTAAAGTAGATATATTAGCAATACCTTTTCACCCTACTGTGTTCAAGAGATAAGTAAGAAGAGGGCATCGCCAAGATGGACAAGTAGAGAGAATCTGTTTTCTTCTCCTGCAGCAACAACAAAGACACAGGAAAACCCCAGCTAGAAATACATGTAGATCTCAGTCAAGCTTCTATAGCAAGGGCTTATCATCTAGATGGTGAGAACACAGAGAAAGACCCTCATCAAAGGCCAAAAAAAAAAAAAAAAATCTGTGGAACATTGAACCACAATGAGGAAGAGACACATAATACACCGAACATTATTCTGGTGAGCAGAAGGGGAGCTGAACTGAAATCCTAGCATCTCAATCCCATTACACCTTTGTGCCTAGCACTTCACAGTAACATGAAACAGGAGGCCCTCAACTCTGGACTTTGGTTATTTGGTGTGTGGCATGTAGCTGTGGTAGCAGCAGCCTGTCTGGAGGGTATGAGAGCTTGTGGAGTGCAGCCCTGGTGGAAGCAACCATCCTGGAGTTTAGTCTCGATAGTAATAACCCCTGGGCAAAGTAGTCAAGGAGAAGCAGTCCCCCGCTGGCTCACAGACTGCCAGTTTCTGTTCTCTGCCAGCCTGCAAAGCACCTGTAATCTCCGACTTCTGGTCATTACTTGGTTTGGGTCACCTCTGTCGCGATAACCTCAGTGAGGCACTTAGAATTGTGAACCCTTGTCACTTTCCAGGTCTGACTCAGGTCCCATAGTGGGAAGACGGAACAAATTCCACTAAGTGTTTAAACTAATGAATCAAGATAGCTATGTGTAGAAAACCCCAAGTTCAACAAAGCTTTATGAACTTCCTAAAGACAGTTTCAAAGTAAATGAATGTTTACTAAGGATGGTCACCAAAATGAGTTTAATGGAATGAACCAAAGAAGTCATAAGAGAAATCAGAGCGATAAAGAATAAAGTGACTGGGAGTCGGGCGGTAGTCAGTGGGTTAAGCGCACGTGGTGCAAAGCGCAAGGACGGGCATAAGGATCCTGGTTTGAGCTCCCGGCTCTCCATCTGCAGGGGAGTCACTTCACAGGCGGTGAAGCAGGTCTGCAGGTGCCTGTCTTTCTCTCCCCCTCTCTCTGTCTTCCCCTCGTCTCTCCATTTCTCTCTGTCCTATCCAGCAATAACAACAATAATAAAGGGAACAGAAGGGGGGGGGATGGCTTCTAGGAGCAGTGGATTCGAAGGGCAGGCACTGAGCCCCAGAGATAACCCTGGAGGCAAAACAAACAAACCCCCCCTCCTAAATCAGCTTTTCCCTTAGTCTGAAGAAGGGCTGAGGTTTTCTCGAGCAAAAGATGTAGCTTTTCTATAGTAAGTGTCCTTAACCAACAATGAATCATTTATGTTTTTGTTTTTTTTGAGAAAGCAATAGGACCTTCGCTTCCTGGGGAAACTCCATGTTTCTTATCTTTTCTTTTTTCTTTTCTTTCTTAAAGAAAAGAAATGTCATAACATATATTTGCATAGAAAAATACATCATGACTTTTCTCCTTTCTTTTTTCCTCCTTTATTGGGGGATTAATGTTTTACAGTCCACAGTAAATACAATAGTTTGTACATGCATAACATTCCTCAGTTTTCCACATAACAATACAACCCCCAGTAGGTCCTCAACTCCAAGTTTTTAAGACAGGTCTAGAATGTGGCACGGAAAACTCCAGATTAATTTTATCAATCAGTTTAATGATTAAGTAGTTGTGTATGTTCCATGCCCTTATCCAGACTGAGCATACACTCCTCCAGGTTTTCTGCCCACATTCCCACAGCTAATGTTATGTACTTAACGCTACCTGGAGAAGACTTTAAAATTAAACCACAGGCTTCTTTAATATTTGCTCAGCTGTCTTGCGCTCTGCATTTTGTTCACTCAGTGTTTTTAGTCACTGTCATAGATTTCCAAGTTGCAGAAAACCTGTTTGCTCTTCATTACAACAGAGCCCAGAGCCCCAAAGAGGTAGAGAATAAGTATCTTTCAGTTGCAGAAGCCATTGGTGTGACCTTCTTCTATTGGAATGCGTCATGCAATTAGCAAATACTGAAAGCATCCTGAAAGTGTGGAAGATAGAGTTGAAGATAGAGAACTAATTTGCCCTGCCTCCTCCTTCTCAGGGTCTCAGTGCTGCCACTACAAATCCGCTGCTCCTGGTGGCCCTTTTTTCCCCCCCAATTTTATTGGATAGGACAGAGAGAGATTGAGCAAGGAGGGGGAGATAGAGAGGGAGAGAGAAAAAGAGACACCTGCAGACCTGCTTTGCCTCTTGTGAAGCATCTGCCCTGTAGGTGGGGAGCCAGAGACTCCAACCAAGATCCATGCATGGGTGCTTGTGCTGCTGCTCCTTCTAGCGTTTGCCCTTCTTCCGCAGCCAGTCAGCAGCGTCAGGTTGAGCCTGATGTCAAGTTTCGAGACCTCCTTTGAATCTGGAGAGGTGGCAGTCGTTGACTATGTGGGTCATAGTCTGTCTGGAGCCGCAGGGGCAGTCCGGGTCGTCTCTGGCTCCCCAGCGATGGAACATAGCGGCGCACCGGCCATGGCCTGTTCGATAGCGATGGAGGAGGGCCCGATCATAACGTGCTAGGTCAAAGCCGGGTGGACGCTCGCAGGGGTCTGTGATGAGGTGTTTGTTCTTTACCTCAGCTGACTGCCAGCTCTGTTTCCAAGAGACTGGAACAGATGCTTGTGCTTAGTACTATTTACACTTGAGTGGGTGTACTATTACCTGGCTTCCTCCTTTCTTCCTCTCTCTCTCTGTGTCTCTTTTTCTTTCCTTCCTTCTTCCCCTTTCTTTCTCTTTCTTTTCTCCTTCTTTCTTTTATTCCTTTCTCTCTCTCCTTTTCTTTCTCTCCTGTCCTTCCTTCTTTCTTGAAAGTTCTCATTTTTATTAGTGATTTAATATTGATTTACAAAACTGTAAAATAATAGGGGAAAATCTTCATACAGTTTCCACCACCAGAGTTCTGTGTCCTATCCCCTCCATTGGAAGCTGCTGCAGTTCCCCCAAGGTCATTGATATGGGCTGATTCTATAACTATCTATATCTGTATCGATCTATAGCGCTCCATTTTCAGTGGCCTGCCTTCACATCCTTTCTAGTTCACCCCTACACCTCTTACTCCACCCATGTCTTTCCTTTTTTCCTCTTCTCTCTCAGATAAGTGAAACTGTGTCTGTCTTTCTCTGGTGTTTTCCAGGTTCACGTCTCTTTCACTGATGCTGTAAAAACACAATTCCTGGGAGTCGGGTGGTACTGCAGCGGGTTAAGCACAGGGCCGGTGTAAGGATCCCCGTTCCAGCCCCCGGCTCCCCACCTGCAGGGGAGGAGGTGCTTCACAGGTGGTGAAGCAGGTCTGCAGGTGTCTGTCTTTCTCTCTCCTCTCTGTCTTCCCCATCTCTCTCCATTTCTCTCTGTCCTATGCAACAACAATGACATCAATAACTACAACAGTAAAACAACAAGGGCAACAAAAGGGAATAAATAAATAAAATATTTTAAAAAACCCACAATTCCTGGGGCCAGGTGGTGGTGCACCTGGTTAAGTGCATGCATTACAATGTGCAAGGACCTGGGTTCGAGCCCCCAGCCCCCACCTGCAGGGGGAAAGCTTTGCAAGTGGTGAAATAGTGCTGCAGGTGTCTCTCTGCTTCTCTCCCTCTCTATCACCCTCTTGATTTCTGGCTGTCTCTATTCAATAAATAAAGGGAAAAAAAAACCCACAATTCCTGGTGACAAACACTTTTAGTCCCGGTGGAATGGGAGTACAGAGCCCTGTGGTTTGTATCCTCTATTCTTTACCCCACTGGGCGTATGAAACAAAGCTCTTTTGGGAGTGTAGAAGGTGGGAGTTGTCTTCCATAATTGCTTCCCCCCTGGGCATGGTCGCTAACAGGTGGATCCATACCCCCAGCCTGTCTCTTTCCCTTGTGGGGCATGGCTCTGGGGAGGTGGGGCTCCAGGACACATTGGTGGGGTCGTCTGCCCAGCAAAGTCAGGTTGGCATCATGGTAGCATCTGGAATCTGGTGGCTGAAAAAAAGTTAAGATATAAAGCAGAACAAATTGTTGACTAATCATGAACCTAAAGGCCGTACTATTGCAGATGGAGATTTGGGGTGTCTGTTTTGGAAAAAGCTAGTAGGTCTATTTTAGGTCTATTCCAAGGGGCCCATGACCCTTCTAGTTTTTGTCTGAGCTTGACATCTAACAACATGCAGTTGACCTAAGTTTTGTCTGAGGAGATGGTATCATAGTTGGAAAAAAGGACTAGAAAGCTGGATCAGGGAAGAGAGTAGCTCCCCAATATGGGAAAAGTCTATAAATATTGACTGTAAACCCCATAGAATTGATCTGAGAAGAATAAAGACATCTGAACCTCTCAGGACCACTCTAAGAAATATTGGGTGGCGTATCCACTACAGAAATTCACCTCACAGAGTGGAGGTTGGGAGTTTGTGATCTGGGCTTCCTTGATGGACAACGCCCCCCTCAAGGCCTCCTCCAGTCCTAATTCCCTCCCAAAGGCCTCACCTCCTTGCCATCACACTGGGGGTCCACAGACATTTAGCCCAGGGCAGAGAGCAGTCCCAGGGATGATCATAGTCCCAGGCCTGGAGAAGCCGGCCATGGGGACCCAGCATAAGTAGCCATCAGCGTTTCAGAGCCTGGAGTCTGGAGGTGTGAGTGCTCCCAGGTAAGTGAGCAGGGAGAGGGGAGCATGAGAACTGCTGACACTTCACAGACCATTTTGTGCTAATGAGGGCAGATAGTGGCTTAAACTCACTGTAATTTAATTCTTTTTTTCAACTAAAAGTTGCCTTGGGACTAAGCTGTGAGCCAGGTCAGCAGGGGGGAGGCATGGCCGGTCTGACAGAGCAGCAGGAAGACACCCCCCCCACCCCCTCGCAGCATTTTGAGCTTTAAACTTTGCAGGATGTTAAGATGTCCTGCAGGGGAGCAGAACTCAGGCTCGCCCTAGTTTGGATCCACATTTGTGCTCCCGCGGCTCTGGAGGAGTCCTCCCGCCCCCTTGTGGCCATCAGTGGGTATGGCACCCAGCAGGTGGGAGAGGGAAGTTCCTTTCCTGGGGGTCTAAGTCAGTCACAAGCTTCATGGGTTAAGTGTCCGGAGGCTCCCAGAATGATAGCTCTTGTTGACAAGCACATTCATTCATTCTTTTTTTTTTTTTTTTTTTTGCCTCCAGGGTTATTGCTGCCTGCACCACAAATCCACTGCTCCTAGCTAGAGACTATTTTTCCCCCCTTTTGTTGCCCTTGTTGTGGTTATTATTATTATTATCATTGGTGTCGAGAGACAAATGGAGAGAGGAGGGGAAAACAGAGACGGGGAGAGAAAGACAGACACCTACAGACCTGCTTCACCGCTTGTGGAGCGAACACCCCTACAGGTGGGGAGCTGGGGGCTCGAACCGGGATCCTTTTGCCGGTCCTTGTGCTTGGCGCCACCGTGTGCTTAACGTGCTGTTCTACCGCCCGACTCCCCCACTGCATTTTCTAAGGTAAACTTGTCATTGTAGCACGCTGTAGATGATACAGAAAAGCTGCCAAGTCAGTGCAGTGTTCATATATGTCTTCCCCACCTCCTGTTTTGAATTTCTTTTTAAATTAGTTAGTTTATTAGAGAGAGAGAGAGCAAGAGCTCGCGGGGCGCGAAGGAGTACACCTGCTGGGCATTCAGCTTGGGACCTCGTGCCTGGAAGTCCAGCGCTTTCTTGCCGGGCAACCTCCTGGTTCTGACACCAGTGCGCTGTTCTCAGGCACAGGTGTTGGTGGGAATGTCGAGGCATGGTGACAGCAAGGGAAGGACATCCGGAAGGCCCTAGGACTTGAGTCAGGCCCGTGACAACGGACACCACATTGACACAGGGGAAAGGGGGAATTCAGCTTGGGAGACGGCATTTCTGGAAGGCTTATCAATACTTCTGCAGTTGCCCAGCTGACTCTGTAAGTCTGACCATTTCTTGGCGGGAAGCCATTTCCCAGGCAGGAAGGGCTTAACCCCCTCTCAGAAGTCACCTCTTACTCCCTGTCTGTCATACTTTTGGGGAAGTTTCCCTAGTAGGTTTCCCTCAGATTGAGAAAGACATTCAGGGTGTCATCAAAAGGTTGACATTCTTTCAGACACCAAGTTGCAGATGCTACTATGATGCCATCCTGACTTCTCTGGGCAGACGACCTCACCAGTTTGTCCTGGAACCCCACCTCCCCAGAACCCTGCCCCACCAGGGAAAGATAGAAACAGGCTGGGGGTGTGGATACACTTGCCGACGCTCATGTCTAGTGGAGAAGCAATTATAGAAGCCAGAACTCTCACCTTCTGCTCCCCATAAGGAATTTTGGTCCGGGGGGGCCAGGTGGTGGTGCATCTGGTTGAGTGCTCATGTTACAGTGCACAAGGACCTGGGTTCAAGCCCTCAGTCCCCACCTGCAGGGGGAAAACTTCACAAGTGGTGCAGCAGGGCTGCAGGTGTCTCTCTCTCTCCCTCTTTATCTCCCCTTCCTTTCAATATCTGGATGTCTCTATCAATCTATCAGTAAAGATAGTAATAATTTTGGTTCATACTCCCAGAGGGGTAAATCTTAGGGAAAGATGACCAATCCCATCAGGACCCAGAGAGAAAAGAGGGGAAAAAAGGACATCTTGACCAGCATAAGGATCCTGGTTCAGGCCCCCGACACCCCACCTGCAGAGTGGTAGCCTCATAAGCAGTGAAGCAGGTCTGCAGGTGTCAATCTTTTTCTCCCCATCTCTGTCTTCCCCTCCTCTCTTGATTTCTCTCTGTCCTATCCAGCAGCAGTAGCTAATAACAACAACAAGGGCAACACAAATAGAGAACAAATGGCCTCCTCTGGTCATCTTCTTCCTGCCATTTCTCCCCCACCAGGAGTGTGAACAAAATTCTTTTTGGGGTGCAGAAGGTGGGAGTTCTGGCTTCTGTGATTGCCCCTGTAGCTTTTTTTTTGTTTTTCTTTGCCTTCAGGGTTATCTCTGGGACTCGGTGCCTGCACTAGGAATCCACTGCTCCTGGAGGCTAATTTTTCCCTTTTGTTGCCCTTGTTTATTATTATTATTATTATTTTGTTGTTGTTATTGATGCTGTTGACCGCTGAACATGGGCGTTGACAGGTCGATCCATACTTCCAGCTTGCCTCTCTCTTTCCCTAGTGGGGAAAGGCTCTGGAGAAGAGAAGCTCCAGGAAATATTGGTGAGGTTGTCTGTCTAGGGAAGTCTGGTCACATCCTGCTAGCATCTAGAACCTGGTGGCTGAAAGAGTTAATATATAAAGCCAAACAAGTTGTTGACTAATCATGAACCTAAAGGCTGGCATAGTGCAGATGAAGAGTTGAGGGGGCCCTCCACTTTGTAGATAGCTAGTAGGCATATGTTAGTTATATTCCAAAGGGCCTGTGGCTATACTAGTTTTTTTTTTTTTTTTCCCCTGATCCTGAAATCTGATATGCAGGTGGATACAAGTTATTGTCTGGGGAGATGATGTCATGGCTGAAAAAAGGGCCAGAAAGCTAGATCAAGGATGAGAGTAGCTCCCTAATATGGGAAAGGGGTAAAAATATTGTTGACTGTAAACCCCATCGATTTGATTTGGTCTGGGGCCCATATTCATTTTGCAAACTCACGGAGGTGGTCAGCATTCACTCGGCCTTACCTAGTGTATTTCCCTAGAAATGGCCCAGACACTCTTTCTTTTCACCACCAGAGGGCAGCATCAGCCCGCTATTGGACCCCGCCCTCCTCTGCTCGCAGATGGCGCTGGGCGATGAGCACAGCATCTCCCTCGCATTGTGGATTGAACGCAGCATTTAAAGGACCGCACCGCCTAGAATAATATTTTAAACGTGGCAGCTTCTAACCTCCAGGCTTCTATTCAACCGGGTATCGATAGGAATGATCCATGAAGCATTCTTCGTTCCAGATGTTTGAAAATATTCTTGCAATTAGAACTCAGCTGGATCTGAGTTTTCAAGTCTTAAAAATGAAGCCAAGTTATCTAAAACAGCACCAGGCTGCTTTGGGGTCTACTGAGAATCGCATGGGGAGTTGGCCACGCTGTTCAACTCAGTCTTCCCACCAGTCCCGAGCTCATGGACATTCTCTCCTCTGCTTAAGACGTTAGACCTGGCGGGGCACGCAGAGCTGTGGTTTTTTTCATCCAGTGAGCACTTACACAACAGTGCCAGGCACTGTTCCTGGGGCTGAGTGCTGAGCAGGGGGCTGGCACAGGGGCAGATCAATGCTGCGCCACCGTCATGGGCATCCACGGGACTTGCCACATTCCTACATGGAAGGTACCCAGACCCAGAGCGAAGCCAGCTCCGCAGGGCCCGCAGCTAATGTAGAGACTTTTCTAGAACTGGCCCAGTGCTGGCCCTCGTCTCTGACTGACAGGCTGATAGGAGCCATTCAAACATATTTATTATTATTATTACAATTGTTGCTGCCAGGGTTACCCCTGGACCTTACTACCTGTAAGATGACTCTATTGCTCCTGGAGACTTTTTTTTTTTTAACTTAGTAGGGCAGAAACTGAGGGCAGAGGGGAAGGCAGAGAGGAAGAGAGAGAGGTACGTTGCTGCTTCTTCGTTGCTTGTGAAACTCCCCCCGAAGGTCGAGAGTGGGGTTTTGAACTCGGGTCCTTGTGCATGGTAACATGTGCATGCTATACTCAACTGGATACACCAAGACCTGTGCATATGCATTTTTTTCTTCTATCATATTCATTATTCTTTTTTTGTTAGTGATTTAAAAATTTCTTTATTAGGGGATTAATGTTTTACAGTCCACAGTAAATACAATAGTTTGTACATGCATAACATTTCTCAGTTTTCCACAAAACAATACAACCCCCACTAGGTCCTCTGTCATCATGTTCCAGGACCTGGACTCTCCAGCCCCCACCCACCCCAGAGTCTTTGACTTTTGGTGAAGGTGGTGAAGCAGGTCTGCAGGTGTCTGTCTTTCTCTCCCCCTCTCTGTCTTCCCTTCCTCTCTCCATTTCTCCCTATCCTAACCAACAATGATGACAGCAACGATGATAACTACAACAATAAAACAACAAAGGCGACAAAAGGGAATAAATAAGTAAATATTTATAAAAACTTGTACACTTAAAAAATAAAATTTATGCGGAAAAGAGTTCTGCTAAGACCATATGTATTTCTTATTTTTTTTTTATTGGCACCAGGGTTCCACCATGGCGGGGGGGGGGGGCTCAGTGCCTTCATGATGAGTTCACTGACCTTGGTGGCCATTTCTTTCCCCCTTTTATTTGAGAGGATGGGGAGAAACTGAGGGCAGAAGGGAAAGACAAGGAGAGAGAAAGCAAAGCTGCAGTCTTGCTTCACTGCAAGGAAAGCTCCCCTCCTGCAGGTGGGGAGTGGGGTGTAGGGATCATTTATAAAGTGGACAAATGTTTAAGGGATGGAGAGGCAGCTTTCTTGGCAGTGCACATACCTTTCCTGGCTCAGGCCCCGCCACCATGCAAAGGCACCAAGAATGGTGGGGGGCTTCATGAACATGGGAGC
Organism: Erinaceus europaeus; assembly: GCF_950295315.1. NCBI lineage: Eukaryota > Metazoa > Chordata > Mammalia > Eulipotyphla > Erinaceidae > Erinaceus > Erinaceus europaeus. Next base: position 14,051,634 of record NC_080183.1, on the reverse strand, counting down.
CATGCTGATGTGACCCCCTTCCTCCTTTCCACCCCTGAGTCATTCTAGCTTTCTTTCCTTTTTACATTCTTTTTTTTAATAAAAGATTTTATTTATTTAGCTATTAGAGATAGAGAGAAATCAAGAGGGAAGGAGGAGGCAGAGAGACATCTGCAGCACGCAGTTTTTTTTTATTATCTTTATTTATTTATTGGATAGAGACAGCCAGAAATTGAGAGGAGGAGAGGAGACAGACAGGGAGAGAGACAGAGAGACACCTGCAACCCCGCTTCACCACTCACAAAGCTTTCCCTCTGCAGGTGGTGGTGGGGGTTTGAACCTGGGACTTTTGGGCCTGCATGCTTCCATTGTTCCCAGCAGCCTCTTTATTTTAGCTAGAGGATGAGAGGCAGAGAGCAAAGAGGAGATGGCACAGCACTGCTCCACTGCTTGTGAGTTTCCCCTGTGCATGTGTGGTGCTTAAACATGGTGCCTGGGGGTGCAAACCTGGGTCCTTATGCAGGGTGCAGTGTTGTCACGCATCTTCACCCCTCCCTTCATCACAATTCCTAAGGATCTGAACCTGCAAGTCTCCTGTGTTGCCCTGAAGTTCCTAGTCTTTTGGACAAACCCGACTTGAGAACGACTCTAACAGGCTGTTTAGTTTTCTCCTGGCTGAGTCTCTGCCTGCCTGTCCTTTGTGGGGTTCACCTGCTGCTTGGGGGTGGACAGGAGGAGAAGGGTAGGAAGGTGAGAGGAAACCAAGGGGGGAGAATATTGGTTAATATTTCACACATATTACCCTGCCACTCCAGTAATAAAGGCCCGACATTTGGGGAGTGATTTATCGTTGGTATAAACGGGAGCAGCTTCAAGGTTATCCCTCTAATAACTTCCATCCTATTGTCTTTGGAATTTCAACTCCATCCCTTTATCCTCAGGGAAGGGTCTCTTGCCTACCTTCACCTATGCTCTCACTGCACTATTCATCTCCCTCTCATAATACTGTCACTATTTCTTTAATCGTGGTAAACTAACCTAAGATAAATTTTGCTATCATAACCTTTTATTTTTGGAGCTGGGTCCTCATACATATGTGATATCATTGCTCCCAGGTTGCATTTTCATTCAGTTGGGGAGGAGAGAGAGAGAGAGAGAATGAGAATATGAGAATAATACTGGAGCTTCCCATGGTGCTATGATCCTTCCATGTGGTGCTGGGGCTCAGACCTGGGCCCTGTGCATAGCAAGCACATCCTCTACCAGAGAAAGCCTGCCCTCGGCCTCATCTCAGCCATTTTAAAGTGTGGTATTTGAATACCTCCACATCTCTGCTTCTGGCCACAGAATTCTTTCCGTTTTCCAGTGCTGAGATCCTTCTGGCCATATGCATTTTGTGTGATTCCTGGATGCGTGTCTGTCTGGCCCACTAGGCTCTCAGCTCCCTAAGGACTCAGCCTGTGCGCCTTCTCTCTGCTGCTGTCCCTTAGCGGCTGCCTCCTGTACGTGCCCATGAATCGAGGAGTCAAGGAAGGAGTGCAGTTAGTGTGCCAGACATTTCTAGCAATCCTGGGAGCATGTGGAGTGGCTTGTACAACACACACACACACACACACACACACACACACACACATACACACACACACACACACACACAAACAAGCAAACAACCCTTATAGACTTCAGTATAACGTGAATAACAATTTCAAACTATACCCCAAAATCTAAAAAAAAAATAAGTAAATAGCACAAGACCCACTCCCTTCACGCTCCACTCCCTCTGCTAAGCACCCCTTTTTTCACCACGTTTTTCAAGTACAAGAGACAATTCTGATTTTGGCAAGTTCATTTGCTTTTGTCATCTATATTCCGCATATAAGCAAAACCATCTGGTAGTTAGTTGTCTTTCTCCTCTTTATTTATTTCACTTAACATGATCACCTCCAGCTCCATCTCTTTTGTCCTGAACAATACACCATCTTTATATATATATATATTTATTTATTTCCTTTGTGTTGCCCTTGTTGTTTTTATTGTTGTAGTTATTGTTGTTGTTGTCATCATTGTTGGATAGGACAGAGAGAAATAGAGAGAGGAGGGGAAGACAGAGAAGGGGAGAGAAAGATAGACACCTGCAGACCTGCTTCACGGCCTGTGAAGTGACTCCTCTGCAGGTGGGGAGCCGGGGGCTCGAACCGGGATCCTTCCACCGGTCCTTGCTTTGCGTCACGTGTACTTAACTCGCTGTGCTACCGCCTGACTCCCTATCCTATGGTTTTGTCAATGTTTCCTTTTTATAAATATAATAAATAATTAAAAAAGGGGAAAAATACCTTCATGGGAAGTGAGAAAGCACTTATTTGATGTTCACTGGTTTTGTCTATCTCCTTGTGGTTTCTTTTACTTTTACCAAATCAAAGTGTGTCTGAAATTAACACATTTTAATGGAAATGTGCATAGATTGAACTAAGCTGATTTTAAGAAATACATCTGTTCCCTCTTCCTCTCTTTATCTGTATTTCCATATTTCTAGATAGAAAAAATGTGCGATTAACAGTTATTTCAAGCTGCGGACGTTTAACTTTTTTTTTTTTTCACTATTCCTTTGTGGCTTTCTATACTCTTTACCCTTTTATAGTAGACATGGTCTGTTTTTATCAAACTGAGTGAGTGCTAATGTAAAAACCAAAGAGAAGGATGGGAGTCATTATGGCCTATTAGCAGAGGTTAATTCTGGATAGATGGAAACTGGATAGTCAGTAATTTGTGTGTGTGTGTGTGCTTTTTGAATATAGTTTTCTTAATTTTCCAAAGATACTCATAGAGAAAAATAAATAGGACACATTGTGAATAGCTCTGATTGATACCAACTGAGGAATCAAACAGATGGGGTCCACGTCAGTCTCCTTCATGGAATGCTTCCAAAATTCAAGGACAGGTTGCTAAAAGGACAGGTAGGTCAGGACAGAGGCCAGCATCTGTAAACTGCAGGATTATGGGATTGTGTGGGACACGGCCACTCTTGGGTGGTCTAGGAGGAGAGTGGCAGAGTCTGGGGGGGTGGTCTGGGAGTCTCTTCTGAGACCCTGGGGGATCATAGACATTTGAGGAAAACCAGCCAGACCTGTTCATCACTATAGAGACTTCCACATGCCTGACTCAATTTTCCCCTTGAAGCATAACACCTAGTAAAGTCTGGGCACACTCTTAGGTGTTAATTTTTCTCTGACCTTGCAATGGAATTGCATTCTACTTATTAACCATTTTCTCAGAGGGAAATAAATAGGTCTGTAAGAACTAGGGAGACAATTCAAGTTTTAAACTAGACATGAGAGGTGTGTGATGCAAAAAAAAAAAAAAAAAAAAAAAAAGCAAACATAACACTTGCCTGGCTAGATAGTGGCCGCTCCTTATTGGATCCTAGCTGTGCTGGACTGACCCTTGTCTGTGATGTGTTTATGGAAGGCAGCCAAAGAGAAGCGTTCTTGGGCTCCAGAGGACAGACACCATGGCAGGAAGCAAAGCCAGGGGGCCAGGCGGTGGCAGACGCCGTTAAGTGCACATAGGACCCACATGAGGATCCCTGTTTGAGCCCCTGGCTCCCTACCTGAAGGGGGGTGAAGCTGGTCTGCAGGTGTCTATCTTTCTCTCTCCATCTCTATCTTCCCCATCTCTCTCAATTTCTCTGTCAATTTCGATCCAATAAAATCAGAAAATTGCCACCAGGAGCAGTGGATTTGTAGTATAGGCACTGAGCTCCAACAATAACCCTGGAGGGGAAAAAAAAGAAAAGGAAAAAGAAAAAAAAACAGGCTGGGGGTATGGATCGACCTGCCAACTCCATGTTCAGCAGAGAACCAGTTACAGAAGTCAGGCCCCCACCTTCTGCACCCCCAAAAGACTCTTGGTTCATACCTCCAGAGGGGGAGAAATCTTAGGAGAAGATGACTAGAGGCCTCTGAAACCCAATTCCATCAGGACCCGGAGAGAGAAGAGGGTTAAGCGCACATAGCTCGAAGTGCAGGGACCAGTGCAAGGATCCCGGTTCGAGCCCTTGACTCGCATTCGAGCCCTGTTTCACATGTAGTGAAGCAGGTCCGCAGGTGTCTGTCTTTCTCTCTCCTTCTCTGTCTTCCCCTCCACTCTCCATTACTATCTCTCCTATCCAACAATAGTAGCAGCAACAACAATGGAAAAAAGATGGTCGCCAGGCACCAAGCTCCTTGGGAGAATCACTGCAATTTCCGGTGGAGGGACTGGGGACACAGGAGTGGTGCGGAATGGCACCCCTGTTATTTCGTAGCTCACTGGCGCCTCCCTGGACAGGACTATTGGGAATGACCTAAAGCAGTCAATTTCTTTTTAGAGAATGTAGAGGGTGGGGAACCTTTATTCTGCCAAGGGCCATTTGCGATTTATAAAATCACCTATGGACCGTCCAGAGTTATCAACTTAAAAAGGAGCACTTAATGTTGCTATGAAAAAGGAGCTCCTAGATTGACTGAATTTGGAGTCCCACCTGTGCTTACTCTGGCGCAGGGCCAAACCCAGTGATTTCCAAGGGCTGGAGGCCTCCCATCCTGCAGATAGGAGAAGAGCGACAGAAAGAGAAGGAAAGACAACACAATATTGCTCCACTACTCTTGAGCTTCTTCCTGTGCAGGTGTTCCCATGGCAAGTGTGTGCTCTACCAGGTGAGCTGTGGCCTGGTCCCCAAGCAGTCGAGCCCAAGACCTTGCAAATGAAAGCATCTGTGACTATGTGAGGGAAGGAATTAACAGGTGCCAAAGGCTCAGCAGCAGGTGAGAGTTGAACTTCCGGCCTTGTCTGTCTTCTCAGACTTAAGTCTTAGGCTGATGTCTGAGCATCTGGTCAACCAGCTGGTGATTCCCTCATGTGAGGATTTAAGTCTGTGTCTGGGACGTTGGAAGATGTGTCCCTGGCAGGTACCCCAGCAGCATCAGGCTGATACTTATGCTTGGCCACTTATATCTTCAACCTCCCTCCTGCGGCCTCCTTCCCTTTCTAGTCTTTTTCTCCCCTCAGGGTCTTCCCACTTGAAAAATGGAGAAAGCACACATTTAGAAATTCCAGGAGACCGGAACAAAGATTCTTTGTGAACAGGAGACATGATCTCATACAAGAGGGATGTTTATTTACCCCAGAGAAGTTCATTGGAAGGGCGGAATTGTAAAGCCGATGAGACAGACACCTGTGAGGGTGTCTGATGTTTTAAGTAAATTAGTAATAAAGTGTGGTCCTGCCTGGGCTCTGTGCTCTTCCAGGGACCAGTGCAGATTTCAAGACAAACTCTCTCGAAGTTACATTTTCTCCCCCATTTACTTCAGTTTTCTTCCTTCCTTTCTTTTTTTCTCTCTTTCTTCCTTCCTTTCTCTCTTTCTTTCTTTCTTTCTTCCCCTCTTTCTTCTTTCCTTTCTTTATTTCAAAAAGGAAATGAGCATTCTTAAGGACTCAAGTGAATTTAGTTAAAACTAGTAACTTCTGACGTGAGTAGTATCGGTGACTTGGAGAGAGTCAGGTACAGAGAAAGAAGAGCGTGTGGAGTTGGAGTGTAGACCTTGCTTAACTAGATGCGTCCTCTCCGGATCTTCTCTCCCCTCACATTATTCCCCTTCAGCCCACTGAGGAGGTGGGAGGTGCTCTGAGCTGCTTCTGCCTTCCTGTGCTGAGCTAAAGATGACGTAAACAGAGTCACTGTGCACCCCTCAGCTCTTGGAGAAGGGACTAATGTCAGGTCTGACATGTAGCAGGTTCTCCAGTATCCTCTCATGCAACAGGCATCTAAGCATGGGGTGTAGCCAAGCAGAGGAATGGAGACTCGGAGGTCCGCATTTACATCCTAGCAGTGGCAGAATTTAAGTTCCAGTTGAGGTCAGGAGTTGCCAGTAAAACTAGTGAGTGGAGCTCAGAGCTAGCTCACTGGATGGAGCACATACCTTGTTGTGCAGGGAGCCCTGGGTTCAAACCCTGGCAACACATGAGAGCCATGGATGGTCACAAAGGGAGCCCCAGGAAAAATGGAGAGGTGCTGTGGTGTCTCTCTTCCCCCTTTGGTCTCTCTCCCCCTTTCTCTTTTCCTCCTTCCCGCGCTCTCTCTCTCCCTCCCCCTCCCTCTCTCCTTCCCTCTAATAAAGATAAGACATTGAGCCAAAGATGTCACTCAGTGCTGTCATGCATATGTGAGACATCATTAAAACAACAACAGCAGCAAGTTAACTGGCTGGTCCTCTCCGTGTAACGTGAATAACAGGACATCCACAGTCCTAGTCACAGGGGGATGGCTGTGTGGGCTAAGAACCTTCTGTAATATTCTCTGCACCAGGTGGGGTTTGGGCCAGTGAGAAATAGAGAGGTGGAAGCAGTTTAGATCAGGGAATCCCAAGCAGGAGGCAAGCCACCAGCCAAGGCTGAAGGCAGGGGAGTCTGCAGGCTGCTTAGGGAATGTTCCCTGAAGGTGTCAGGCCAAAGCAGTCTGAACAGAGGTTCTGTGGCTGGTGAGGCTGGAGAAGCCAGCAGCGCCAGGCAAGGAAGCTTTGGCCAACTTTGGCATTGCATCATAAGGGAGTGAAACGCTGCCACCTTCCAAATCACATCTGATAGGAAGGGGTGGCAGGGTTTGGCTTTCTCCCCCCACACACACACACTTCTTTTCCCCTGTCCCTCTCCTCTCTTCTCTTCTTGTCACCAAGGTTATCACTGGGGCTTGGTACCAGCACTACAATTCCACCACCCCTGCTAGTCATGTTTTTCTTTTCCTTTGATTGATAGGACACAGAGAAAAAGTGAGAGGGGAGAGTGAGATAGAGAAGGAGACAGAAAGAGAGACACCTGCAGACCTGTTTCATTTACAAGTGGTGAGCGCCGGCTCGAACCTGAGTCCTTGAGCATGGTCATGTGTGCACTTTTCTGGATACGCCACCACCGGGCCCCCTCTTGCTTCCCTTCTCCGGCATCGTCCTGGTTCATGAACCCCAGGAAGGAAGTGGCTCTCTGGAGCATGCGCTGTCCACATGCCTGCTTGGAAGTGAGCACCTGGCTGCCAGGAGTGTCCTGTGCTGAGTGCTTGTAACTCACAGCTCTTCCTAGGAGAGGAACCACCTTCAGCGCTGTGCCCCAATTCCATGTTTACTTAGCTACAAAAAGTTGGTCCTCTTGCCCCTAGGTGGGCCAATTCTTCATTCTTTTTTTTTTTTTTTTTAAGTTTTTATTTATAAAATGGAAACACTGACAAGACCATAGGATAAGAGGGGTACAATTCCACACAGTTCCTGCAACCGGAACTCCATATCCCGTTCTCTCCCCTGATAGCTTTCCTATTCTTTAACCCTCTGGGAGCATGGACTCAGGGTCATTGTGGGGTGCAGAAGGTGGGAGGTCTGGCTTCTGTAGTTGCTTCTCTGCTGAACATGGGTGTTGGCAGGCCGATCCATACTCCCAGCCTGTCTGTCTCTTTCCCTAGTGGGGCGAGGCTCTGGGGAAGCGGGGCTCTAGGACACATTAGTGGGGCCGTCTGCCCTGGGAAGTCCAGTTGGTGTCATGGTAGCATCTGGAACCTGGTGATTGAAAACGAGTTAAGACAGAAAGCAGAGCCAATTGTTGACTAATCGTGAACCAACCGAAAGACAAGAATATTGCCAATGGAGCTTTGGGGTCTCTGTTTTCGAAAAAGCCACTAGGTCTATTTTAGGTCTATTCCAAGGGGTCCATAACCCAAGTAGTTTTTGCCTGGGGCCAACTCTTAAGAACCACTCCAGCTTCAGCGTTCTCATGAGATGACTCAGGGTTAAGATCTCCCTGCCTGTGGACCTCTTAGTGCAGTAGGCAGTGCGTCAGTCTCATAATCTGAAGATCTCCCTGCCCTGCTGGTGAGACTGGGGAGAGTATGCTTTCTGCATAGAAATCCATGCGTCGGCCTTTGCTTCCTAGCAGCCTGACCATAGCCAAGTGAAGCACAAGTAGCTCTAGAAAGCAGAATCAGGGGCCGAGTGGTGCTGCACCAGGTGAAGGGCACATGTGACCACCATGTGCAAAGACCCGGGTTGGAGCTCCCACTTCCCACCAGCAAGGGGGATGCTTCATGAGCGGTGAAGCAGGTCTATAGATGTCTCCCTCCATTTCTCCCTTTCTATCTCCCCTTCTCCTCTCAAGTTCTCTTTGTCCTATCTAATAAAAAAAGAAAGTTAAAAAAGTGGCCACTGTGAGTGGTGGATTCATCGCACCAAGCCCCAGTGGTAACTCTGGTGGAAAAAAGACAAAGAAAAAGAGGCTGCTGAAGTTGTACAGTCATTTGAACTTTCACCTCTGAACTGGGACTGAAGGTCAGCGAGCACACTGGTGGGGTCAATAGCAGAGGCACAGGGATGGTTAGGGAAGGAAGAGGTAATAATAGTGATTATTAACTGAGCAGCTGTGGCTGGGGGATTTATTGGTTGAATAATGATCAACAAGACCAGAGCAGAAGAGGGGTACAATTCCCAACAATTCTCACCGCCAGTGTTCTGTATCCCATCCCCTCCGTTGGAAGCTTTCCTGTTCTCTATCTCTCTGGGAGTATGGCTCTAGGATCATTATGGAGTGCAGAAGGTGGAAGGTCTGGTTTCTGTAATTGCTTCTCTGCTGGACATGGGCATTGGCAGGTCGATTCATACTCAGTTGGGGGCTTTTGAGCTGATGAAAGAGTGAGAGGGATGGATGGCCAAGTAAAGGCCACTGCCCAGTGAACCGCCCAGGTCCTCCTTGGTAGAGAGAAACTATCTTTCTCTTGAAATCAGGGAGCAGGGACAGCTAAAGATCAAGTGCAGTATTTAATTATGATAACTGCTGAGGTCCAGAGAAGGTGAAATTTATTAGTATTTTTTAACTTTCTTTTAACATTTTTTATTATCTTTATTTATTTATTGGATAGAGACAGCCAGGAATCGAGAGGGAAGAGGGTGATAGAGAGGGAGAGAGACAGAGAGACACCTGCAGCCTTGTTTCATCACTCACAAAGCTTTCCCCCTGCAGCTGGGGACCAGGGGGTTCAAACTGGGCCCCTGAGCAGTGTAACAGGTGTGCTCAACCAGGTGCGCCACCGCACAGCCTCCCTTTACTTTCTTATCATTGACTTAATATTGCTTTACAAAATGTTGAGATAATAGGGGTATAATTCCATAACGTTTTCACGGCCAGACTTCTGTGTCCCCACCCCCTCCATTGGAAACTGCGGTAGTTCTTCCAAGTTTGTAATATGGATTGACTTTCTATCTACTAGTATTAATCTATGTATCTGTATCTGTATCTGTATCTACATCTATTTTTTTTTGCCCATATTTTCTATGTTCCTGCCGTCACTCCCATTCTAAGTCATCCCTATACCTATTACTACTTCCAAGTGTCCGTCCTTTTTCCCTCTTCTCTCTCAGATAAGGAAAATAGTGCCTGACTTACTCTGTTTTTTTTTTTTTTCTCTCCAGATTTGCTTCCTTTTCAGTGATGGTATAAAATATGATTCTTGGTGACAAATGTTTCGGTTCCTGGTGCCGTTGGGATCCAGAGCCCTCCAGTCTTCCCCCCTAGCATTTGCCCCTTTTTGGGGGGTGTAGAAGGTGGGAGTTCTGTCTTTTCTAATTGCTTCTCTGCTGGACATGGGCTTTGGCAGGTGGATCCGTACTCTGAGGCTGTGAGAAGGTGAAGTTTCCATCCTAGTACGGACACCTGCCCAGGTACAAGACTTTGACTGGGAAAAGAGAGAGTTCTGGGACTTGGAAATAGACATCTGAGTGATACACTCAGAAATTCTTTGTTTGTTGTTGTTTTGTCATGGCCAGAATCACCCACTCCAGGCTGACTTTTCTCAGGTAGAAACTGAGCGACAGGTCCCTGGTCACCACCTGCAGGGTTGCAGGTGTCTCTCCGACTCTTTCCCTCTCTATCTTACCCTCCCCTCTCAATTTCTGTCTCTATCCAACAGTAAATAAATAAATAAGATTTTTAAAATGTTTATTTTATTTATTTATTCCCTTTTGTTGCCCTTGTTGTTTTATTGTTGTAGTTATTGTTGTTGTTATTGATGTCATCATTGTTGGATAGGACAGAGAGAAATGGAGAGAGGAGGGGAAGACAGAGGGGGGAGAGAAAGACAGACACCTGCAGACCTGCTTCACCGCCTGTGAAGCGACTCCCCTGCAGGTGGGGAGCCGGGGGCTCGAACTGGGATCCTTATGCCGGTCCATTAACGCTTTGTGCCACTTGCGCTTAACCCGCTGCGCTGCCACCTGGCTCCCAATAAATAAGATTTTCAAAATAAATTCTCTTAGAAGAAAGTGAGAGATGGAGAGACACACACAGAGAAAGGTAAAGGCAAAGTATCCAGGACTGTCTAGTGTGGTGGGGGTGAGGCTCAAACTGGAGTCATGTGCGGAGGGGGGCGAGGGAAGAGATGGGAGAGGGACAGGGACAGGGAGAGGGAGAGGAAGGTATCAGAGCACCAAAGCTTCCTTCAGTGCAGTGGGGTCCAGTCTTGAGTCTGGGTTGTTGCGTACATGGCGAAGCAGTGCACTGCCCAAGTGAGCTATTTCGCCAGCCCCTAACTCAGATTTTTTTTTTTAAATCCCCACATCCCCTGGACCTCACACATCAGATCTCAAGGCCTCTGCAGAAGTGGTAATTCGGGAGACCTGATGGGACAGCTCTAGTTGGGCTTGTAATGAAGGGAAAAGGCGGGGAGAGGGTGCTGAGAAGTGGGGTTGGTTGCCGTGGTCACCCAGTGCTCCGGTGGCTCCTGGAGGAGGAAGCCGCTTCATACATTGATGAATAAGGTTTTGTAATAGAAATAAATACAGTTTGTCTGTGTTCAGACTAGGTATAGTAAATCTTACATGTCCTCAAGATAGAATGCATTTTTCTCTTTTCTATTTCCATTTTTAGTTCTGTGTCTTGAAATAATAACAACCCTCACAACAGTGATTAAACTAATAAATAACATTGCGCATTAGTGCATGAGAATGAAGAATGTACGTTCTGAATAATAAAAGTTTATTTATGATTCAGTCTCTACTTACTCTTTCTATTCTCTCAGCAAAGGGCAAAGGGCCTCAGGAAGCTACCAAAGCACCACACACATACGTACACACACACACACACACACACACACACACACACGGACATATCCATAGGGGAAATGGTTATATATATTCTGTCACAAGCAAGAAATCTTCCAAATGTCAGTTCATAAAGAAAATGGTAAACTTAGAGTAAAAAAAGAAAGATTAAAAATGGCAGACGTGTCTTAAATTTATAGAGGACTCAATTTCAAATTCAGTTTGGACACTTCTGAAATAGAAATACAAAAAAAAAATCTTATCCCATCCCCTCCCCTGATAGCTTCCCTATTTTTTATCCCTCTGGGAGTATGGAAACCAGGGTCATTATGAGGTGCAGAAGGTGGAAAATCTGGCTTCTGTAATTGCTTCCCCACTGAACATGGGCATTGACAGGTCGATCCATACCCCCAGCCTGTCTCTCTCTTTCCCTAGTGAGGCGGGGCTCTGGGGAAGCAGGGCTCCAAGACAGCATTGAGATACCACCTCACCCCTGTGAGAATGGCAGACATCAAAAAGGACAGCAGCAACAAATGCTGGAGAGGCTGTGGGGATAAAGGAACCCTTCTGCACTGCTGATGGGAATGTGAATGGATCCAACCTCTGTGGAGAGCAGTCTGGAGAACTCTCAGAAGGCTAGACATGGACCTTCCATATGACCCAGTAATTCCTCTCCTGGGGATATACCCCAAGGACTCCATAACACTCAACCAAACAGATATGTGCACACCTGTGTTCATAGCAGCACAAATTATAATAGCTAAAATTGGGAGCAACTCAGGTGCCCAACAATAGATGACTGGCTGAGAAATCTGTGGTATATATACACAACAGAATACTACACAGCTATTAAGAACCTACTTTCTCTGAGCCATCTTGGATGGTGTTAGAAGGAGTTATGTTAAGTGAGCTAAGTCAGAAAGACAAAGACGAGTATGGAATATGGGATGATCCCACTCATAAACAGAAGCTGAGAAAGAAGAACAGCTGAGAAAGGGAAACTCAAAGCAGCATTTGACTGAGTTTGGAGTAGGGCACCAAAGTGAAAATCTCTGGGTGGAGGGTGAGGGTGGGTGTTCCGCTTCACAGGGCGGTGGGGGGAGGGGATGGGACAGGACACAGTCTTTTGGTGGTGGGAATGGTGTTTATGTGTACTCCTAGTAACTTGCGGTCATATCAATCACTATTAATATGAGAGGGGAAAATGGATTGAATGCCTCAGACTTTTTAATGCACAGAAAATGCTTATTTTTATGTTTATTGCTAGCCTAACTAGCTTTCCTATACTGGAATCCTATTTAATATGTTCCTGGCAAACATTTGCAAGCTGTTGGAAGGACACGTTGAGGGATGCTTTGTGCTTTGGTATACAAATACCAAAACTAGTCAAGCTCCTTTTGAATAAAAGCAATACAGAGCAATGAATAAGCTCTGGACTCTCCAACTTCCCTGCCTCCCCCCCAATTCCATATGTAAAAGGTTAAAGCTGGAGCCATTTGGAATATCCAGAGTTTTCAATGACTCATTCCCCTTTCTCTGTCTATCTGCATTTCATTTGAGTTTAATGAAACAGCAAAAGCATGGACAGGTGCAAACACAGACTTTATGCAGATGTTTATTTCATCTCTGATTCCATGGTTTTGTTTTTGTAATTCTGGCCACATCTTTGAGACCAAGAATGTTAATGTAGACAGACGAAGTGACACACAAGGAAAAGAGTGGAAACTATAAGAAAGACAAGCTCACACTCTGCATTTTATTTTATTTTATTTTATTTTATTTTATTTTATTTATTTTTGTCTCCAGGGTTATCACTGTGGCTCAGTGTCGGCACTATGAATCCACTGCTCCTGGTGGCCATTTTTTTCCTATTATATTGGATAGGACAGAGAGAAAGTGAGAGGGGAGGGGAAGATAGAGAGGAGGAGAGAAAGATAGACACCTGCAGACCTGTCTCACTGCTTGTGAAGTGATCCCCCCCCCCGCCGGTGGGGAACTGGGGGGTCGAACTGGGATCCTTGCATGGGTCCTTGTACTTCGTACTATGTGCACGTAACCTGGTGCACCACCGCCTGATCTCAGCCCCCACCCCTTCTGAATTTAGTCATCACTGTTTCTATGTTTATGAAGCCAGAAATGAGGGAAGGAGACATGTTGTGCTGGAAGCCTGTGATAAGAAGAGAAAGACATGGAAATAATAGAATGGGAGAGAATAGAGAAGTGAAATTGGGGTCCCCGATTTTTAAGTCAAATCCTTTAGCTAATCTAAGATACAATATTTCTCTGTATACATTAATTTAGTTATTTAAGAAGAGAGAACATTAAAACTTAGTCTATTAAAAGGTACCCTTTTGGGGGCTGGGTGGTAGCACAGCAGGTTGAGTGCACATGGCACAAAGCACAAGGACTGGCTCAAGGATCCTGGTTCCAGCCCCTGGTTCCCCACCTGCAGGGGTGGGGGGGTTCACTTCACAGGCGGTGAAGCAGGTCTGCAGGTGTGTCTTTCCCCCCTCTGTCTTCCCCTAGTCTCTTGATTTCTCTCTGTCCTATCCAACAATAATGACAGCAGTAACAACAACAACAACAAATAAACAACAAGGGCAACAAAAGGGGGGAAAAAGCTTTCAGGAGCAGTGGATTTGTAGTGCTGGCACCGAGCCCGAGCGATAACCCTGGAGGCAAAAAAAAAAAACCCACAGTAATAATAATAATACCATTTTCTGAAGGCGGCACATAGCTCACCTGGTGGTGATGCCCCCCCCCCCATTTTGCCAAGTGTTAGTACCTGGATTTGAGCACCTTGCAAAGGGTAAGCTTCAAAGGTGATGAAGCAGTGCTCTGACACCTCCCATTTTCCCTAGATATCTCTTTATCTCTGTCTCTCTCCCTCTATCAGGAATCTCCTGGAACTCTTTTTTTCTTTTCAAAGATCTATTGAAAGAAAAAAATTTTTCATAATACCTCATGAGCAAGACCACTCAATATTCCTTAGACATGTTTAAAGTGCTTGAACTCTTTCATTTCAGAAACATAGAGCGTCTTGCCCTCAGACAGAACCAGGCAGCTAATGAACATTTGTTGAAAGTGCTTTGTTACACTTCATTTAAAGGTGTCCAGCAAGGGCCACATATGCTATTAGAAGCAGCAATTCTTGTTTTGTTTGTTGACAATTCAATTATGGAAAATACCCAGAAAGAAGTTGTGAAAAGAATATCATTAAACAACTGAGAAGTTCTCTCTTACGTATGTTTTAAAGAGGGATTGGTCTGTGAACTTGCTGGTAATTGACTGCAGAATGGAGTTGTTCACTGAACAAGCACTGGCTGAGATTATAAGGGGTAAGAGGCAACGTTCTCCACCAGCATCTCTGTAGGAATTTCTAAGAGGTTCCGGGGAGGATAGGGGAGAGCAAGTTTATCTCTGGCCTTGATAGGGAGAGACTCTTCTATGTCCAAAGCAAGAGCAATTCTCATGCATGGTTCTGTCATCTCCTTTTATTATTCTGATCCAAAGTGATTTCCTTCCTCCTCCGGCTTTACAGCATTTTCAGCCTGCCATTTTCTTATCAACAAATGAGACATTGCTTCATGTCAGCGGAGGGGGACACAGAGAGAGGAAATTTCCATTCTTGGACTCGATTGTGGTACCTTCTGGCCAGGACAATTGTGTGTTTGGAAATCTCACACTTTGGAGATGCCGTCTTCTGTCTAGTGACCTCAGTAACTTACCCAGTGCTGGGACAGGTCATTCTCAGCCGGTGCAGACAGCTTTACTGCTTTTTAAGTCCCTAGGTTTGCCGCTGGGCCTAGGAGGATGGCAAAGGCCCACTTTAGCCTACAGGTAGAGCACACGCACCTCGACAGATTATCAGCAAGCCCTTCCCAGGAATTTACAGCGTAATTCTGGGTAGTTCTATATTGAGTGCCATCTTTCTCTCATTTCCTGCTTGTCATTATCTCTTGCTTGATTGTGGAAGGCAGGCTGGCTCAGACAGCATTTGGACACTCCTAGATATCTGACAGTAGTTGTCTTAAACTTGATGCAAATTCTGACACTTCTTTTTTTAGCCTTTTCTCTATACTAGGTTGTAAATCCCTGGAAGGTCAAGGGGCAACATTTTGACTTCGTCTTTGTAGCATTCCTCTGCTCCTAGCAAAGTCCTTTGCACTTTGTAGGCAGGCACTCAATGGATATTTCTAATTAAAAGAAACACTGAATAATGAAGCCCCAATGTTCTGACAAGATTTCAGACTAAAAGAAGCATATCAGGTAGACGAGGGAAAAGGCGTAGCAATTATTAATTTCTATGTGCCAGTGACTTTGCTCCATTATCCTATAGGGACAGAGAGCCTGAGTCTACTTGTAGGGGATTGGGAAGAGACAGACATGACCCTCCACGGAGACAGTTCACAAAGAGAACATTCGGAGGCCACTCTGAGTATGCCCACGTGAATGCTCGACTTGAGAGCCAGACACATGATGAAAGATGAGGTACTGGGAGCACTGGGGACTCCAGAGAGACTGTAAAAAGAGGCCAGAGGGAGAGTCATCTGGGGAGCTTGCTAACAAGAAGTAAGAGGAACGGAGGGGTAGGTGGCTTGAAAGGCGTCTCGTGTGTTTTACTGTTCCTGTGAACTGATGAAAGGAACCACTGTACAGAGAGAAATTATTATCCTCATCATGAGCTGGGTCAAGAGAGGCCCAGGAGCATCTAAGACTAAATACACAAAAGGCAGAAGAAATGCCAGAAAAGTATACAGTTCTTGAAAATCTTTTACCACATCTACACTTTTAACCACATACATCTATATTCACATAGAGACTTTATTTGTAAATGCAAATAATTTCACCATGAGACTCTCTGTTATTTATTTTTTATTATGTTTCCATTGTCACCACTGTTACCTCCAGGGATTTGTACCTGAACAGCAGGTACCCTACTCCAGGTGGGTGGTTTTAAAAATACTTACTTACTTAATTAATTTTGTGCTAGGACAGAGATAAATTAGCAGGGGATAGGGTGATAGAGAGACACCTGCAGCCCGAAACTCTGCTTCAGCATTCGCACAACTTTCCACCTACAGGTGGTGAACATGGGGGTTTGAACTGGGTTCCTTGCATATGCTGGTGTGTATGCTCAGCCTGGTGCACCACCGCCCAACCCTCTAACCGTGAGACTTTAAAGAAAATATCTGTATTTATTTTATTTTAATGAGAGAGAAATACAGAGAAAAAAAAAATAGATAAACAGGCCAGACCATTGCTCAGCTCTGACTGATGGTGGCCCAGAGGATTGAACCTGGGACTTTGGAGCCTCAGGCATGAAAAGTTCTCTGCATAACCATTATGTTTTCTCCCCTACCCACTAAGAGAGTTTTTAAAAATATGGGACAAACAGTTGGTGCCCATGCTACTACCTCCCATCTTGATATTATAAAGAGGAGATTGAATGAGTGATTTGAAGAAGATTATAGTAGGAAGTAGTAGCGACAGAATCTACACATGAATTCACTGGACTCTTAAAAGCGTCTTTCTTTCTAAACCACACCGCACATTCAAGGTCATAGCAGCTTAGCGCCTGCAGCTCAGGGAATTCAGAACGTCCTATAGCTACGCCTACGGCTTGATGCTGCTTTTCAGAGGCCAGGGAGTGGTGACTAGCACTCCCTGACTGATTGGTTGGCTGTGCTTTTTCATGCAGACCAGGGAAGAAATGCATTGAATAGTCTTGTGGAATTTGCTTCTGCCTGTTAAAGAAGCTGCCACTGCTCCAAAGCAGAACACAGTGCTTTAGAAGGGCTACATCAGTGTCCCTAATGACTTGATAATTAAAAAAACACTAACAAACACAGTTTAAATGTAAGCAAATTACTTGGAGAGGAAAAAAATATGCAAACTCTGTCAAATGGTCCACTCTTTGTTTAATTAGACTAGAATTCCCCCCGCCCTTCTTTTAAGCTACTGACAATGGGATTGTAAACAAATTGATGGAAAACAATAGTAATTGAAGACATCTTCTCTGATTACACCCTGGGAAGAAACTTGCAGCGTGTGCTATAAAATCAAAGGCTACTTAGTGTGGTTCTGAGAGGAGGGACTGGGCAAATGTTCCAGTTGTTCTCTTAATTTGGGTCTCCTGGAAGCCGGGACAAGACTCAGACGGCAGCGAGTTTATTTGGAAGGTGACCCCAGAAAGCATGAGTGAAGGAAAGTAAGAAAGGAAAGGGAGAAGAAGCAGTAGAGGAGGTTCAGTCCTGCTGGGGACACTCAGAATCCTTTAAAAAAAAAATATATATATATATCATTTGGTGTGTGGCACTGAAGTAAAAGACTCTGGTGGGAGAGGGTCAGGTCCTGGAGCAGGATGGCAGAGGAGGACCTAGTGGGGGCTGAATTGTCATGTGGAAAACTGTTATGCATGTACAAACTGTTGTATTTTACTGTTGACTGTAAACCATTAATCCCCCAATAAAGAAATGAAAAAAATTATTTATTTATTTTGGATTGAAAGAAATTGAGAGGGGAGAGGGAGGTAGAGAAGGACACACACACACACAACTGCAGCCCTGCTTCACTACTAGTGAAACTTTCCTCCTGCAGGTGGGAACTAGGGGCTTGAACTCAGGTCCTTTCACACTGTAATATGTGCATTTAACCATGTGCACCACTGTCTGGTCCTTGAACACTTACAGTCCTTGAAGAGTAGTACGAAGTCTTTCTGCCAATTTTTTTGTTATCTTTTTATTAGTGATTTCATGATTAATAAGATTGTAGGATAAGAGGGGTACACTTCCATACAATTCCTACCACCAGCGTTCCATATCCCATCCCCTCCATTCGAAGTTTCCCTGTTCTTTATCCCTCTGGTAGTGTGGACCAAAGATCTTTATGGGGTGCAGAAGGTGGAAGGTCTGGCTTCTGTAATTGCTTCTCCGCTGGACATGGACATTGGGAGGTCCATCCATACCCTCAGCCTGATTCTATCTTTCCTTGGTGAGATAGGGCTCTTCTCTGCCAATTTTTTTTTTTTTTTTTCCTCCTCCAGGGTTATTGCTGGGCTCGGTGCCTGCACCATGAATCCACCGCTCCTGGAGGCCATTTTTTTCCCCCTTTTGTTGCCCTTGTTGTAGCTTCGTTGTGGTTATTATTATTGCCCTTGTTGACACAATTCGTTGTTGGATAGGACAGAGAGAAATGGAGAGAGGAGGGGAAGACAGAGAAGGGGAGAGAAAGATAGACACCCGCAGACCTGCTTCACCGCCTGTGAAGCGACTCCCCTGTAGGTGGGGAGCCGGGGGCTCGAACCGGGTTCCTTACGCCGGTCCCTGCACTTTGCGCCACATGCGCTTAACCCACTGCGCCACCGCCCGACCCCCTCTGCCAATTTTTATTTGTAAGGACTCCATATTTTTTCCATAAGGGCTGTACTAATTTGCATTCCCACCAACAGTATATTAATATCCATTTTATGTATATCCTTGCTGACACTTGTCATCTTTTGGTTTGTTGATGTGGCCCACTCTCACAGGTGTGAGTGTATCTCATTGTAGTCTTAATTTGAAGTTTCCTGATGACAAGTGAAGAGAAGCATTTTTTAAAAATCCATGTTTGTGGGTCATCAGAATGTCTTCTTTATAGAACTGCCTATTCAGATCTTTTGCCCACTTAAAAAAAAAAAGAACCTAGGTTGTTTGTTATTTTGTTGCTGAGCTGTTTGATTGCTTGCTTGTTTGATTTCTTTGTCCATTTTTGGTATCAATCTCTGGCCAGGTGTGGGATGTGCAAATAGTAACCAAAGCAAGTCACTTTGCAAAAACAATGGTAGCCAAACAGTCTTTGGGATTTTGTGAGAACAATGATGGTTATTGGGGCAGTGGGCACAGAACTTTGGTGGTGGGTGTGGTAACTTCCAGTAATGTCTGTCCCAGAAGTCTCTTAGGTTCTGGCTGGGAGACTTTGGAGGGCAGCAGTGCTCCACCCTCTGCACAGACCAGATTTTCTCTAGGAGTTTCTTTTAAAGGGAATCTATATTTTTCCCCTGGGCCTCCTCTGAAACTGTTAATCTCTCTGGCAAAAAATATATTTTTGGGGTGACAGATTTTCACTGCTCTACAGACCCTACAACTAGGCCTTATCATGGAGGTCTGGGGGCACAGGAGGAGGCTGGGGCACCATCTGGTCTGGACTTTCAATGGCTGATGCCACCAAAATGATGTTTTGCCTCTACTGTTACTGCATTGAATGAAGAAAGCTCATTGCTAGATTGTGCCGGTACCCAAACCAGTCCAAGGACACCAAGCCTGAACCTTCCCGAGGTTCTCAGAACTGGTCTCCTTAAGACAGCCCACTATGGATGCAGATTATTCTGAGCTGAGAATTGCGTAGTCCTGGAGGCTGAGAGGACAGTCTCATCTTTCCCACAGAGCTTTATTCTCCCTTAATTAAAGAAGCCCTTTTCCCTTTTCTAATAGAAAGGGAAATCCCTGCCCCTGTCTTTATGACCCAAATAATGTAGTTTGGGGGTTATCACCCAGATTTATGTGTAGGCTTACCCACCAACATGTACTCTCTGCATAGTGGTGTACCAGGTACAACACACATCTTGTCATGCATGAGGACCAAGGCCCAAGTCCAAGGTCCCTACCTCCAGGGTGGAAGCTTTAGGAGCAGCGGATCGACACTGCAGGCATCTCCCCTCCTTTCTCTTTCCTTCTCCTTGTCTCTATCATTCTCTGTCTCACTCTCTATTTAAAAGATGGCTGTCAGAAATGATGGAGTTGTTGTGCAGACATGAAGCCCCAGAGAGATAACCCTGGGGGCAAAATAAAATAAAATAAGATAAAATAAAATAAAATACATTTCTCTGTGAGAATTGCACTAATTGAGTAGAAATGATGGCATTCCTTCCTTCCTTGGCACTCTGGCTCCTCAGCTGGGATTTATAACCCTTTGCTCCTCTGCTCAGCATGGAACCTACGTGATCATTGTAGCTCATCCCTCTTATTTTTCCTTTGTTATGTTCCTTTGTTATGTTTTCCTTTGTTTTCCTAAGCTATGGTGCTTTTTATATATTGCTCATTCAGCCTGAGAAGTGCCCAGAATGATAGAGGATTTCTCCCTATGCCCCCAGAATAAACATACACACCACACACACACACACACACACACACACACACACACACACACACACACACACACACACACCTATATATCTTGCAACTTCTTTTTTCTCTCCCTGACTGCATTTCATCCTTTTAAAACAGCTGGTGGGGGAAGTGGTGGTGCACCCAGTTGAATGCGCATTTCACAACACACAAGGACCAGGGCTCAAACCCGTGGGTCCCACCTGCAGGAAGGAAGTTTAACAAGTGGGTAAGCAGTGTTGCAGATGTTTCTTTCTCTGTCCCTCTCTTTCTCTCCCTCCCCTGTGTTTTTCTTTCTTTCTCCCTCTCTCTCCCCTTTTATCTCAAATTTTCTTTGCCCTATCAAAATAAAGAATGAAAAACAAAACATTAAGAAATCACATACACACACAAAAAAAATTGACCCAGGCCTCTATATGTGAGAGCAAGGGCAGGTACTCTCAATTAATCAGCCTCTAACTTTCTAGCAAGCACTGAATTCCTAGTCTTCCTTGAGGGCAGCAGTGGCTGTGGGATGGTGTTAGTCAGTCTGCTAGCAGTCTTCTCCCCCTTCTCCCTACTTCCTTTCTGGGACTCAAACATGATGACTTGGAATTTAAGAGCCATCTGGTAACCAGGAGGCAACTGGCTTGAGGATGAAGGTCAGCTTTCTGAGGGTGGAAGGGAAAGAGACTGAAGCTTTGATATCTGGAGACAATTTGAGGCCTCTTTATTTGCACTAGAAATGTCATGAGATGGCTCATGAAACAAATACCTGACATGTTTAAGGCACTATTTTAATTAGATTTTCTTATTCTCATAGCCAGAAAAAAATTGATCTAATTTACATGAGATAAAGTCTCTGCCAAAACTACTACTAGAAAAAAATAAATCCCAAACCTCCCTAAATATCTGCTTTCTTGTTGTTCCCTACAAGTGGCTAATTAAGCAGTCATCCAGAAAAAACAATTAAAACAAATACACAATAGGCTGCAAGTCTCAAGTTATCAGTCCTCCAGAGACCTAAGTAGATAAGTTGTAGCTCTGAGAAGGTATAGGCTGATCAAAGCAGTTACCTTTGTGCTACAGTCACCAAGCCCTTCCTTTAAGATGACTATATTTTTATATTTAAATCATCAAATTCATTACTTAAAAGGGGAGAGGGGTTGCTTAAAATGTCTCACCTTTGAGCTTCCAGATCTGGCTTTGAGCTTGGCATATTGGAAGCAATCATCAGATGTTTACTCAAACTGGTAACATTGTACACATGGAAATAACTTTGAATTCAGGATATGCTTACTTGTTTTCCTTTTTGGGGGTAGCTTCCTCAGTCTTTTAAAACATGCCTTGTTCTCTCTCTCTCTCTTTTAACAGTAGAGAGGTCTATTTTTATTTATTTATTTATTTATTTATTTATTTATAAAAAGGAAACATTAGCTTCCTGGTCCTTCTGCCAGGCATGACATCACCTCCCCAGACAATAGTTAGGATCCACTTGCATATCAGATTTCAGGCTCAGGCAAAAAAAAAAAACAAACAAAAAAACACTAGTATAGCCACAGGCCCTTTGGAATATAACTAAAATATGCCTACTAGCTATCTACAAAATGGAGGGCCCCCCCAACTCTTCATCTGCACTATTCCAGCCTTTAGGTCCATGATTGGTCAACAGTTTGTTTGGCTTTGTGTGTTAACTCTCTTTTCAACCACTAGGTTCCAGATGCTAGCATGATGCCAAACAGACTTCCCCACCAATGTGTCCTGGAGCCCCGCTTCCCCAGAGCCCTGCCCCACTAGGGAAAGTGAGAGGCAGGCTGGGAGTATGGATCCACCTGCCAACGCCCATGTTCAGTAGGAAGCAATTACAGAAGCCAGACCTTCCACCTTCTGCATCCCACAATGACCCTGGGTCTATATTCCCAGAAGGTTAAAGAATAGGAAAGCTATTAATAGGGGAGGAGATGGATACAGAGTTCTGGTGGTGGGAATTGTGTGAAGTTCTACCCCTCTTATCCTATGGTTTAGTAAATGTTTCCTTTCTATAAATAAAAAAGGAAACATTGACTAAAATGAGAATTTTAATTCTGCTCTCTCATCAGGTTGCAGTGATGGTTAAATGAGATAAATGAGTGTCTGGACACGAAATCCTCGAGAAATGTCACCTGTTGCTCATAAAATTATTATACAGTGTTAAATGAAGTAATATTTATGACTGTCTGGAAAGAATTCATCTTACCTTAACGGAGGTAGTTCTGGGGGCTAGAGAGAGAGTATTCTAGGCAGGGTGTGTTATCTTGCTATCCACAAAGTCCAGGTTTGAACCTTCATGCCACATGGGCATTGACTGGCACCAGGGGAAAGGTCCAGTCCTGTGATGTCTCTCCATCTCTTTCTGTCTGAATGAAAAACAAAAAATCTTGAGTTGTTGGCAGTGTGGAGTTGTTCTCAGGAGGACAAGACCTCCATGTCTGTAGATTTCTTTTCTTAAACCACACATGTGTATTATGGGAGAGAGAGAGGGGAAGGAAGCGAGAGAGGGGATACAAACACTGCTTTACCGTTTTCTGTGGTGTAGCCGTCTCACCCAGGGCCTCAGGCATGCAAGGCACACTCTAGCACTGAGTTATCTCCTCACCCCTCCAAGCTTTTATTTATTTATTTATTATTTTTATTGCCACCAGGGTTGTCACTGAGGCATGGTGCTAGCTAGCACTATGAATCTACTGCTCCTGGTAGCCATTTTTCCCCTTTTATTTTCCTTTCTATTTTTTAATTTGATAAGTTAGAGAGAAATTGAGAGGGGAGGAGAAGATAGAGAGGTAGAAAGAATGACACCTGCAGACCTGCTTCACCACCCACTTATGAAATATCTCCTTTGCAGGTGGGGAGCAGGGGCTCGAACCCGGACCTTGTGCTTGGTAACATGTGTCCTTATCCGGATGCACCACTGCCCAGCTCCCCCATGCTCTTTTTTAAATAAATACTTGTAGTGACTCACAGAGGCCCACTGGCTCATCTATTTAATCTGCTGTATGGCTTACTGAAAACCATATCTCAGAACCAGACAGTCAGCTAGAAGTTAGCTAAATGTGTCCTCTCTGCATGTGAGAAGGTGACACACCAGTAGAGCTCAGAGTCTGTGGGCAGGTGGTCCTGAACCATATCTTTGGCATTGGATATGCTAGATCGATGCGTTGCTTCTCTCTCGCAAGTAAATAAATGAATCTTTAAAAAAGCGCTCTCTTCAAGTTAGTCTCAGAAGTAATGGCGAGTGAGTTAGATTTCAACTCATTGCCCTAACTCATGCACGTGGGACAGGACAATACCTGACAGCAGTTAGAATATCTCTTTTTCCCAGAATCCTTCACTTACATCTATGGTAAAAGGCAATTAGGAATACTGTTATGCAAAGAAACCTCAGTTCTGATGAGTTCTGATGAATTAGACCTCAACAGCATGTGATGGCTTGGGAGTCAGGGAAGAACAAAGTCATCCAACACTTTAAAGCTGTGAAAGTTCAGGCTTTAATTTAATTGGGACATGGGAGAAGGAGGAGGAGAAAGAGGATGAGGGGGAGGGAAGGAAGAGGGAGGGGGGAGAAGAAGGAGAAGGGGAGGGGAGGACAGGGAGGGGGAATGGGGGAGGGGGAAGAGGAGTTCTTTGTTTTGTTTCAACTAGTTCACCTTGAGTGTGCAGCTGGTTCGAGTTTCTAAGAGGCTGTTAGTTCCAATTAATTTGGTCTATACTCTTGTATGTGGGCTTGATGAATTAAGAGGCGGCAATGAATTTATCTGTGCACCAGCCATAACCTTTTCCATTACTTTTCCATTACTTTTCTTAATGAATTTTACATTTGATTCTGAAAGCTTTTTAAAAAGTTGCTCATTTATTTATTTTTTTTTTCAGGGCCTTTGCCTCCTCCTTCTCCATAATTGGTGTCAAAATAAGAACTTCACTTAGAGGGAGATTGGGCAGGTCTAGAAGGCATTTTGCTTTCTGGGCCATGAGATTTTACCCTTCCTGAAAGTCTTGATGTTTCCAAAGTCAGGCATCATCATACTCTTGATCTCTAGAGCAAAGGGAAGTGAGTTCCAGCTGGAGAGAAGAGGAGTGGGTTTGCCAGCAAATTCAGTCACCAATTGCAGAGAAGAAAGGTAATGAGCCACTGGCACATGGACAGGGCGGATCGGCGTCTGCTATAGTTGTGTCAGGGCTACGTGCGACCAACCGTGTGCTCCGAGCTTTCTTTAAGCAGAGCAGATAGGCAAGTGCTGTCAGTCTGAATCTTGGCTAAAGATGTAAGACCTGGCCCAGTGAGTCTCCAGTGCTAGAGAGGAGTGACAGAAACTGAGGATCTGAGTTTCCAAACTGCAAGCCATTTTCACTCCTGTGTGACATGAAGATCGGAGTCTGCTTTTGCAGCAGCCTGCGGCTTTGTGCTGGAGAGAACCTAAACACACAGTGTGGTTAGGTAAACACATCTCACACCACCATCAGAAAAATGTGTCTGCAAGGCTGTGACGCTAAGGACTGGAACTGTGAACGTTTCTGTTGTCGGCTCTTTGCATCTCTGAAGACTTTATTGCCTGTGTATTCGTTTAGCATGGGTGATGGCTGGAGAGTGTTGCTTGTTCTTGGGGGAAAAGCACAGACTGGGGAAGTGTGGGGAGGACAGTGAGAGTGGTTCTCACCTTGCACTGGAGCAAAACCAGGAGAAAGGAGCCGACTCGGGGACACGGGAAGGGCACCCTTGATGGTGTGTCTGCACAGCTTGGAGGGGGCAGTCCAGGTGGAGACTGGGAGCCAATCCCATCCTACTGGGAAGTGATGGATGTTTTTCAAAGGACTAAACATTTCTAACATTCCGATGACCTTTTATTGTGGGAAATGGCAAGAAACGAACACTTGGATGGTGGATTGTGGAAATGGACTTGTCTGCGTTTGTTCTCTGAGTCTGGTCAGCAGCTTGTCTAGATGTGTGGGGTGCATGCCAGAGGTGAGGGAGAAGATGACCTTCCTGAGGAAAGAGGCAGGATACTAATCAACATCACGGAAGCAGCATGTAAGGCTGGGAGTCCCATAAGAAACTTCAGAACCTGTGCTGTGGAAATGAAAGCAATATTTCAGCCACCAGGTAGCAGATGCAATGATTTCATCCCGACTTCCCTGGGCAGACGACTTCAGCAATGTGTCCTGGAACATCACCTCTCCAGAGCAGGACACCCAACTAGGGAAGATGGGGGTGGGTGGTAGTGCAGTGGGTTAAGCGCACATGGTGCAAAGCGCAAGGACTGGAAGTAAGGACCCTGGTTCAGCCCCCGGATCCCCACCTGCAGGGGGGTCGCTTCTCAAGTTGTAAAGCAGGCCTCCAGGTATCTAGCTTTCTCTCCCTCTTCTCTGTCTTCCCTTCCTCTCTTGATTTCTCTCTGTCCTGTCCAACAACAACAACAACAAACAAACAAACAAAAAGAAAAAAGAAAAGAGAAGTCGGGTGGTGGCACAGTGGGTTAAACGCACGTGGCGCAAAGCGCAAGGACCGGCATAAGGATCCTAGTTCAAGCCCCCGGCTCCCCACCAGCAGGGGAGTCGCTTCACAGGCGGTGAAGCAGGTCTGCAGGTGTCTATCTTTTTCTCCCCCTCTCTGTCTTCCCCTCCTCTCTCCATTTCTCTCTGTCCTATCCAACAATCTTCTTCTTCTAGCGTTTGCCCTTCTTCCGTAGCCAGTCAACAGCGTCAGGTTGAGCCTGATGTCAAGTTTCGAGGCCTCCTTTGAATCTGGAGAGGTGGCAGTCGTTGACTATGTGGGTCATAGTCTGTCTGGAGCCGCAGGGGCAGTTCGGGTCGTCTCTGGCTCCCCAGCGATGGAACATAGCGGCGCACCGGCCATGGCCTGTTCGATAGCGATTGAGGAGGGCCTGATCATGACGTGCTAGGTCAAAGCCGGGTTGACGCTCGCAGGGGTCTGTGATGAGGTGTTTGTTCTTGACCTCAGCTGACTGCCAGCTCTGTTTCCAAGAGACTGGAACAGAGAAGTTCAGTGTAGGCGTAGGGGACCAGATTGGGTGACGAGACGTCAAGCGTTGAACAGGGTGGGCCAAGATATCCGCGTATATTGGCAGGTCCGGTCGAGCGGACCGGACAATGAACAACATCAACAATGGTACTAATAATAACCACAATGAGGCTACAACAACAAGGGCAACAAAAGGGGGAAAAATGGCCTCCAGGAGTGGTGGATTCGTGGTGCAGGCACCGAGCCCAGCAATAACCCTGGAGGAAAAAAAAGAAAAAGAAAAAAAAAAGAAAAAAGAAAAGAAACAGGCTGGGGTAGTGATCCATCTTGGCAATACCCGTGTCCAGCAGAGAAGCAATTGTAGAAGACAGGACTCCTACCTTCTGCACCAAAAAAAGAATTTTGGTCCATATTCCCAGAGGAATAAACGATAGAGAAAGTTGACCCAAGGGCTCTGTGCCCTCATTCCATCAGGATCCAAAGTGTTTGTCACCAGGAATTTTGTATTTATACCAGCAGCGAAAGGGAAGTGAATCTGAAAAACACCAGAGGGAGCCAGGCACTGTTTCATTTATCCGAGAGAGAAGCAAAGATGTGTGGAAGAGGAAATAGGTGTAGGGGTGAACTAGTAAGGGAGTGAAGGCAGGACCATTGAAAATACAGGGCATATCGCTTCTTGGCCTTTTGCCTAAGATTAAGTGTATAAAATATGGGGGAAAATATATACATATACACACGGATGTAGAGAGTTATAGATTCAGTCTGTATCGGTGACCTTGGGAGAACTACCGCAGTTTCCAGTGGAGGGGATAGGACACAGAACTCTGATGGTGGAAACTGTATGAAAATTTCCCCCTATTATCTTACAGCTTTGCAAATCAATATTAAATCACTAGGGAGTCGGGCTGTAGCGCAGCGGGTTAAGCGCACGTGGCGCAAAGCGCAAGGACCAGCCTAAGGATCCTGGTTCGAGCCCCCGGCTCCCTATCTGCAGGAGAGTCACTTCACAAGCAGTGAAGCAGGTCTGCAGGTGTCTGTCTTTCTCTCCCCCTCTCTGTCTTCCCCTCCTCTCTCCATTTCTCTCTGTCCTATCCAACAACATCAATAACAACAACAATAATAAGTACAAAAACAATAAAAAGACAAGGGCAACAAAAGGGAAAATAAATAAATAAAATTTAAAAAAATATTAAATCACTAATAAAATAAAACACAAAGAAAGAAACATGAAATCCAGGGCTAGGTTTGAGATAACAATCACAGATCAAGCATCAGCTGTCTCTGAAAATTCTCCACTTTCTGCTTTACTTTCTCCAACAAAAGTACTGGGCCACTGATAAGAGCGCATTGTACAGACACTTTGCCAAGTCAAACTCCCCCCCCCCCCCATACACATTTTCCCACATCTGGACTCTAAAGTGATGATGTCTGAGAGCTCTTTGCTCTGTTTTCCAGAGTAAGGAAGGGCTGGGTCAGTCTCCTGGAAGCCAGGGAGACATACATGCTAGAAAGGAATTACATTTTATTCTTTTTCTAAATTTAAAAATATTTTTATTATCTTTATTTATTGGATAGAAACAACCAGAAATCAAGAGGAAGGGGGATATAGAGAGGGAAAGAGATAGAGAGACACCTGCAGCATTACTTCATCACTTGTGAAGCTTTCCCCTAGCAGGTGGGAATCAGGGCCTTGAACCTGGGTCCTTGCGCACTATAACATGTGCGCCACCACCCAGCCCCTGGCATGACATTTCTGAGGCTCACTCACTAATGCCACAGTGTATCATGATTGCATGTGAGGGGGGTACTATTGTCCAGGTGGGGTGACTGGGTGTCCAGGTCTGACTTGAGTATGGAGGACCTTTTGCTGCAGTGGGAGAGGCTCTCTGCCTCCCTTTCCCACATGATCTGTGGCATTGACAAGATTTCTCAGTGGCTTTCTAGGTTGCCTCTGTGAAGGGGGATGGAACTGTCCCTTGTTATTCCCATAGAGAGGATGCTTTCAGGTAACCCACAGCTCAGAGAGAGTCCGAAGTTCTACATGAAAACAGTGCTCACAATTGGTAATAGCCAAAACCTGGAAGCAACCCAGGTGTCCAACAACAGATGAGTGGTTGAGCAAGTTGTGGTCTATATACACAATGAAATACTATTCAGCTATAAAAAATGGTGACTTCACCATTTTCAGCCGATCTTGGATGGACCTTGAAAAATTCATGTTAAGTGAAATAAGTCAGAAACAGAAGGATGAATATGGGATGATCTCACTCTCAGGCAGAAGTTGAAAAACAAGATCAGAAAAGAAAACACAAGTCGAACCTGAACTAGAATTGGCATATTGCACCAAAGTAAAAGACTCTGGGGTGGGTGGATGGGTGGGGAGAATACAGATCCAAGAAGCATGACAGAGGACCTAGTGGGGGTTGTATTGTTATATGGAAAACTGGGCAATGTTATGCATGTACAAACTATTGTATTTAATGTTGAATGTAAAACATTAATTCCCCAATAAAGAAAAAAAAAACAGTGCTCCCTTGGGCGGGTGATGAGAATGTACCGGTACCCTGCTGCCCAGCCTAGCGGAGCCTGCCTCCTCCTCTGTAATGCCAGGCCCACTGGGTGAAATCTTTTCATTTGGATCCATGTGCAGGGCCGGATTCTAGTGGGATCAGACCACACCATCTCATTAGACCCGTCTGCTCAGCAAAGTCTGCCCTCTCCCAGAGTTGCAAGTGGAATGCTCGGGTGGGGCCCGGAGCTCTGAAGGGACCAGGTTATTAGCCTTTAGAGGCTGGGTTGTTCCTTGACCTCCATCTTTCCCCTGTGACAGCAGGGCCTTGTACAGGGGAAGAATGCGAGCTGTGGAGTCTCCCCATTAGGAAGTGTGGAGAGCTGGGGATTCACTCTACCTCCTAGAACCCCTTGTAGAGGATCAAACAAACTCTTTTGATGAGTCAGGCGGGCGCCAGCATTAAAGCTCTGGTTGGGGGCCGTGACACTTGGAGAATAATACTTGTTACACAGCCGTAGCCAAGACCTCTCTGCCTCTCATAAAAGCTGCGGACACTTGCTCTCCCTCTTCTTCGTAATTGCTTGGTATCTATGGCTTAATAGTCCTGCAGCTCCCGTGGAGAGTGGGCTCCCAGGTGCGAGTCCGATCCACTGGCCCAGGCCTTCTGAGAGATGAGCTTCCAAAGGTTAATATTTCATTGAGCGACTTGACAAAGGCCTTTCAAAGGAGGGCTATGTCCCAGCTCCTGGGGGAGCCGTGAAGCCCCAGTTCCCTGATGGCATTTTGATGCTGGTGTCTGAAAGGCTGTGGAGTTGTGGAAGTCCCCTGGGAGTGTCTTTGGAGTCTGGCGTGTAAAGTCACTGGGTGACTTGAAGGATGAGCTCTTCCCACATTTATTGAGCCAAACAGTTATTTCTCTTGTGTGCTTGGAGCTCAGTCTGTCTCTCAAGATGAAAGGTTAGCTTCTGGAGGAGAGGACTTGCATCCTAGACATCTTAATCTCCAGAGCCTGATAGTCTATTCTAGAGTAAGACTTAAGATGCAATTATTTCTGTGGTATAAGCACATTTTTTTCCCCAGTTATCACTGGGGCTTCAACGCTCTGGGATGACTTTCTCAGATAGAGAGAGACAAAGACAAAGAGGTAGACACAGAGAAAGAGGTAAATATTGAAACTTTATTCAACACGACAAGATCTGGGCTTGAACTTGGACTGCACACATGGCAAGGCAATGCATTATCAAAAATAGTTGCTGTGTCAACCATATTTAAAATGTATTTTAAAAATACTTTATTTAATGAGAGTCACAGAAAGACATGGGAAGGCCAGAGCATTTCTTACCTCTGGTTTATGGTGGTTCTGGGGATTGAACCTGGAGCCTTGGAGCCTTAGGCATGAAAGTCTTTTGCAGAACCATTATACTGTTTCCCCAGCCTCGACCCTATTGTTTTTTAAAATCTTGTTTATTATTTTGAGACAGATAGAGATAGAGATAGAGAGAGAGAGAGATGTGGAGAGCAGAGCCCCATTCCATCATGTGTGGTAGTGGAGGTCAAGTCCAAGTCTTTTAGCAACCAACATATGCATTCCACCTTGAGCCACCTTCCCAGCCAAATACTGACTTTTATTTTTGAAAATTAAATTTTCATTATAAAAATAAAACAAATCTCTGTTGAAGATTGAAAGAGTACAGAAGGGAGAACAAAGATGAGGTTCCCATCTCTATTCTCTATGCAGGAAAGAAACAAAAAGGACTATTAGCAGTTTCCTGGGTCTCCTTGCAGAAATACCTGATGGGTCTGTATCTCTGGCACATTTTTCTTTTCACAAGACATCACACTATACCCGCACATCTATGTCTGGCCTTTTTGTAGTTGAATATAGATCTTTAAAAACAAATTATTTATTTATTTATTACTGGATAGAGACAGAGAGAAATTGAGAGGGGGAGGGGAGGTAGAAAAGGAAAGAGACAGAGAGACACCTGCAGCCCTACTTCACCACTTGTGAAGCTTCCCCCCTGCAGGTGGGGACCAAGGGCTTGAACCCAGGTCCTTGTGCGTTGTAGTTTGTGTGCTTTACCGGATGCGCCACCACCTGGCCGAGACTATAGATCTTTTGAAAACTTTATTTATTTGATAGAACAGAGAGAAATTGGAAGGGGAGGGGGAGAACAAGAGGGAAAGAGAGGGAGAGAGAGAGAGAGAGAGAGAGAGAGAGAGAGAGAGAGAGACCTTAAGTCCTGCTTCACCATTTGTGAAGTTTTCTTCCAGCAGGTGGAGAGTGGAGGCTTGAACCTGGGTCCTTGAGCATTGTAACATGTATACTCCACCGGCAAGGCCCCGACTAGATGCTGAATAGTGTCTATAGATGTACCCAGATGTTTTCAGATGGCTGCAGTCTATGGTAACGAGTTCCATGATTTATTTATATAATTTATCTGTCCCTTCTGATGAGTGGGAAGGCTGTTGCTGACTCTTTCTTAATAACGAGGCTGCTGCTCATACCTATGGCTGTTGATGGTTGTGTGTCTGTGAGATAGATTGCTGCTACATCTATCAGTCCTGCTCGTCTCTCAAGAGTCGCACCAATTCACACTCTCACCAGCATCCTGTCACTCTGAGGCTTAATGGATGCTTTCCTGTTTGCCTGGTAATAGGAAAACTCTATTCGTTTTTCATCAGATGTGTATCTGTTTCATTATGAGAGTCTCTCTACCTCTCTCTACCTCTCACGTTGAGGCCCTCTTTTACTTTCTGCTGATCTTGTTCATTATATATTTGCTCACAGCTTCTCTCTCACTTTCTCCTTTTAAGAGATTTGTAAGGAATCTCAATTTTTTCATGACTCTCTGCCACATTTATTTTTATTTTATTTATTTATTTTTTAAAATAGTTCAACAATTATTTTTAAAAATATTTTTTATTTATTATTGGCTAGAGACAGAGGAATTGGGGTGGGGAAGAGACAGAGAGATACCTGCAGGCCTGCGTCACTGTTCATGAAGTTTTGCCCTTGCAGTTGGGGAGCAGGGCTTGAACTTGGGTCCTTGTTCACTGTAATGTGTGCGCTTAACTAGGTGTGGCAATGCCTGGCCCCTCACATTTATCTTTTTAAAAAATATCCAGATTTACCATTACCTGTGGTCTCTGACACCAGTATCATCCAATTTTCAGCACTGGGTGTAGCTACATTTATCAGCCCTTTCTATTATCTTGCTGAATCCTTCTGTCTAGAAAGGATTTTGTCATTAAGATTAAAAACAAAGTTCACTTTTTTTTTTTTTTTAAATATATCAGCAGTTATGTTCATATATTGAAACATCTGGAATTTATTTTGGTTCAGAGGCTTTTCTGCTTACTTTCTAGTACACTGCTCACCTCTGGTTTATGGTGGTGCCACCGGACTGAACCTGGGACCTTGCAGCCTCGGGCAGGAAACCAGCTGCAGAACCCTGTCCTTGCAGCTCTGTCTTCCCCTTCCTGACTTCAGGTGACTTTTTTTTATTACATACAAACAAAATATTTGAGGGTTCTTTTTTGGTGAAAAAGCTTGGTAATATGTAAGGAAATATATACTGTAGATGTATTTCTCCAATTTACTGTGGTGAGTTTGTGGAATTGTTCTCAAGTATGGAGATAAAGGTAAATGAAAATCACCTTTTTCTAAGATAAGAAATGGAAGAAGGGTATGATATAATTAAGGGCCTGCTTAGTAGCGGTTGGGGTGTAAAGAAAGAATGGGTGAGGTCTGCATTTTAAAAAGAAACAGGCCGATTCATAGGCTGCCGGCCCGCTGGCTTTTTCTTCCTTCTAATCCGGTCTCACCCTCTGTCCATCAAGCACACCTACCAGCCTGTTGCTGGCACACAAAGTCCAGGGTCAACATCTGCTGGCTCCCAGGGGTAGTGCCTGAGTCACTGTTTGTGGAGTTTGGCTCAGTGGAGAGAACTGCCTTCTGCCCGCATCCTGTCATTCTCAATGAAAAGGCTTTTGATCCATGCATACTGCTGTTTACTCTGCCATCATTTGTCTGCCTCAAAGAGAGAGCTTGACTTCCTGAGAAGTAATTAAATTACCCAAAAGTCCAAGCCCTAAGAAACAAACGAATATTATGTCTTGGTCTCGGAGAAGGGACCTCCTACTTGGGAGATGTGTGGTTTAGTGGGTGTTTCCTTTCATAACTCTGTTAAAATTAGGATCCCAGATTTCCCTGTGGAAGTGTTAACTAAACACACAAGTCGGGGTAGGTTTCCCTTTACTTAAAAGATTCTGGATGCACAGACAATAATCTGATTATTATATCCCACAGATCCATCGTGGAGAACTAAAGTTCAGTGTGTTCTGGGGGGTGGGTAGGTTTCAACGTGGCTTTCATTTAGTTATGAGGAAAAAAAAAAGTTAACCTTTGTACCATGCCACACACAGATTCCCAAGAAAAGTAAAAAAAAGTTTATGTGTATACCTTATGTTGTTTGATAAAGCTTTCTAATTTTCTTGTGTCTTTTGAGCCAAAAATGATGAAATCCCTTGGGGATTTCTCTAGCACTTTTCATCTGATGCTGTCACAGCACTTCACACCCACTATCTAATTAAGACTCTGGATCTCTCCATGAAGGAAGAGGGGGCACATCAACACCCTAAATCTGACAAATAGAACTTAGATTCCCCGAATACATGACAAAAATACACTGAATATCAAGTGTTGTGAACTTGGCATTTGTAGCCTTCTTAGCGTCTCCTGGAGCATCCAGATAGTTGCACTAAGAATCCCAGGTTCCTTTTTAAAAGTTTCTTGTTTCATGAGTGATTTAATAATGAGCAGCAAGATGGTGGGATAAGAGGGGTACAATTCTATACTGTTCCCACCACTAAAGTTCCGTATCCCATCCCCTCGGTTGGAAGGTTCCCTATTCTTTACACCCTTGGGGGTATGGACCAAATATCCTTTTTGGGGAGCAGTAGGTGGGAAGTCTAGCTTCTGTAATTGCTTTTCCACTGGACATGGGCAAATTGACTGGCCAATTCATACCCCCGCCTGTTTTTAATCTTTCCCTAGTAGGGTAGGGTTCGGGGGATGTGGAGTTCCGGGACACATTGGTGAGGTTGTCTGACCAGGGAGGTCAGGTTGGCATCATGGCAGCATCTGCAACTCGGTGTCTGAAAAACATTAAGATATAAGGTAGAACAAGCTGTTTAATAATCAAAAGAAAATTATATTAGTGAAAGGAATTCAAAGTACTGTATACCCAACAGAAGATGGTATATTTTTAATTGAACAATAACTCTGAGACTAAATTTTATCTGGAAAAATATATCTATTTATAAAATTAAAAAAAAAAAAGAGAGAATCCCAGGTTCCAAGGATATTAGGAGCAAGGGGTAGAGTTTCAGAGAAAACTTCCATCAGATGTTAAGGAGATCAGAAATGGAGCTAGAAAGCAAAGAAGTACGGCAGAACTAGGGCACGTGCAGTTTGAGTGATGTAACTCCCAGCAGATAAGGGGATCAGGGCATGGAGAGCACTCTGTCAGGATCGGTTCTTGCAAACTGGCAAGATTCAGCAGGCAAGACTACAGAACGTGCAATGGAGAAAGAACTCTTTCAAGTAGATATAACCAACTCTGGCCAGTGCAGGCAACAAGGGCATTTATTGAAAAGATACCAGTGAGGGCCGGGCGTTGGTACAGTGGGTTAAGCGCACGTGGCGCAAAGCGCAGGGACCGGTGTAAGGATCCCGGTTCGAGCCCCCGGCTCCCCACCTGCAGGGGAGTCGCTTCACGGGCGGTGAAGCAGGTCTGCAGGTGTCTATCTTTCTCTCCCCTCTCTCTGTCTTCCCCTCCTCTCTCCATTTCTCTCTGTCCTATCCAACAACAAAAGCAACGTCAACAACGGCAATAATAACCGCAACGAGGCTGCAATAACTAGGGCAACAAAAAGGGGGAAAAATGGCCTCCAGGAGCGGTGGATTCATGGTGCAGGCACTGAGCCCAGCAATAACCCTGGAGGAGGAAAAAAAAAAAAAAGAAAACATACCAGCATCTTGAATTTAAGAGGCAAGTCAAGGCGTGGGCTGGAAAAACATGGAAGAACAAGGTAAGTTTAGGAGGACAAGGACTGAAGTAATGACCCTAGCTGTTGCTTTTGGCATAAAGAATGACTTCTACTGTCCCGACATCTTCATGACACTCAAGAGTCTGTGGTTTGAGAGGCGGCATTTAACGGATTTGGCCAAAACCAACGTTCATTTTGTGTCATGTAGGGTTGATGTTGTAAAGGAGTTTCCATAGTGGGAGGTAGTTGTCTATGGTGTAATAGGGGCTTTATTTATACTTTAGATATACTAGTATTGCAAAAATCATCCCCCAAAACGAGATTGGAACCAGGGATAAGTTTAATACACCAGTGGCTGAGAGATCTGGATCTCTCCAGGAAGCTCTCTGCCCCAAACAAAGGAACAGCACTGTGTATATAGAGTTTTACATCTTGGTTACAAAGAGAATGCAAACACTGGCACACTGCAGGCACATGGTCTGGGGCCTTGCTAGTTGGATAGAGAGGTCTTATCTCTTCCAGCTGGGCTGGGTTCCTCCCTAGCTGTCCTGCTTAGGAATGTGGAGGGAGGGGATAAGGTAGCTGCAGTCACTGATGGCTGCGAGTCCCATAAGGCACAGAGGAAATACAGACTTAGTCCATACATCACAGAGAAAATACAATCTCTACAAAATACGATCAGGCACATGGATTAAAATACCTACATAGGGTGAATCAGGAGAGTGTGCACTCTGTGTTCACCTTCTTTTCCATCTCACTGGGAAGCAGAGTCCTGGAATGTGGACAGCCAGAAAAATTAGAAATGTTCATGAGAATCACCACCCCTTCATTTAACTGTTGTTGCTGGGACTGAAACCTTCCAATTTAAAGTATGTGGTGTGTGTGTGTGTGTGTGTGTATGTGTGTGTGTCTCCGTCCATGTGTACCTGGAGATTATTCTGGCAGAAGGTGGGCAGAAGATTTACTTTTGTCCCAGAAATAGTAGGGATACAGCATGAAACAGGCCAGTGCTTGGGCTGCACTCTTTCCTCCATACTTTCTTTCCTTGTTCTTCTTTTGGCTATTAGTAAATGTCCACCTTGGCAGAGTGCAAATGTTGGGCAGGGTACATGGAGATGCCACCTCCTACCCTTGGGTTTTCCTTTGGTCAGTAAGAGCAT
The DNA here is from genome assembly GCF_950295315.1 of Erinaceus europaeus. Lineage (NCBI taxonomy): Eukaryota > Metazoa > Chordata > Mammalia > Eulipotyphla > Erinaceidae > Erinaceus > Erinaceus europaeus. The sequence continues at coordinate 14,015,692 of NC_080183.1, read as the reverse complement.
TAGGATCTTTAGGTGGGAAATAGAACCAGACAACTATGGTTTTACTATATGCATGGATATAAACTTAGACTAATCTGAAAATCAAACTAATTCACAAACATATGACTGTCCTGTTATTCTTTTAAAATTTTTATTAGTGATTGAATCCCTTGAGTACCCATTCATTGGGGAAACTGACGATCCTTCCTAGCCGACTGAATCCACATGGATCCCAGTCACTTTCAAAGCCAGCAACAAGCAGCTCCTGACAGCTTTCAACCTGACGCTGTTGACTGGCTACGGAAGAAGGGCAAACGCTAGAAGAAGAAGTGATTGAATATTGATCTACAAAATCATAAGATAATAAGGGCATAATTCCACGTCATTCCCACCCTAGAATTTTGTGACCCCATTTCCTCCATTGGAAACTTAAGTAGTTCTCCCAAGGTCACAGATCTGGGTTGATTATTGTTTTTATCACTATATTTATATATATTTGCCCAGTTTTTCCTATGGTCCTGCCTTCTCTTCCTTTCTAAGTCACACCTTTTACTTTTAAAAAAATATTTATAAAATGGAAATATTGACAAGATATAGGATAGGAGGGGTACAAGTCCACACAGTTCCCACCACCAGAACTCTGTATCCCCTCCTCTCCCCTGATAGCTTCCCTATTCTCTATCCCTCTGGGAGTATGGACCCAGGATCATTATGGGATACAGAAGGTGGATGGTCTGGCTTCTGTAATTGCTTCCCTGCTGAACATGGGCATTGGCAGGTGGATCCATACTCCCAGCCTGCCTCTCTCTTTCCCTAGTGGGGCTGGGATCTGAGAAAGTGGGGCTCCAGGACCTACTACTTTTTTATTATTGTTTATTTATTGGGGGATTAATGGTTTGCAGTTGACAATAAAATACAATAGTTTGTATATGCATAACATTTCCATATAACAGTACAACACCCCCCCCCCCAGGTCCTCCTCTGCCATCCTGTTCCAGGACCTGAACCCTCCCCTCCACCCCAGAGTCTTTGACTTTGGTGCAGTACTCACATCTACTACTTCGGAGTGTCCTCCCTCTCCCCCTTTTTTCCCTTTTCTCACTCCAGGTCCTGATGGAACTGGGATTCAGAGCCCTCTGGTCATCTTCCCCTAACATTTACCCCTCTGGGAATATGGACCAAAATTCTTTATGGGGTGCAGAAGGTGGAAGTTCTGGCTTCAGTAATTGCTGCTTCAGTGGACATGGGCTTTGGACAGTTCACACCCCTGGCCTGTTTCTGTCTTTCCCTCATGGGGCAGGGCTCTGGAGAGGTGGGGTTCCAGGACACACTGGTGAGGTCTGCCTAGGGAAGTCAGGATGGCATCAGAGTAGTCTTATTTATTTCTTCTTCTCAGCCTTTGAAGAGTTCTTGAAACATAATCTTCTTTGAAGAATGATACCCAAAGCGACGTATTGGCATGAAGTCCAGGCCAGTCAGCCGCTTAGCCCCTGTTTTGTTGCTTCTCTTCTGAATAAGTAGCAGAGCGGATAATCAGCCGTGGGGTTCACCTCATCCCGTGCTGGTGCAAGCTTTCTTCCTGGATGCCTTTTAAAGGCCTGTTGGTGCCAGTGTAGCCAAACTAAGATGGCTAAACCCTACAATGTCGGGGCTCAGCTCCTTTGTTCTGCATCCAGCATGGAGTGTGGATGACTCCTAGTGAGGTGGTATTGATGATGATTTGCAAAAAGTCAGCGAGCGCATGCAGCTCTCGTTAGACCAGAGTCAGCCAGCCCTTAGAGCCTTCCAGGGCGTGCAGAGCACCTATGTCTCCTGTCAGAAACCAATAGAGAGTCTGGCGATGGCTGTCAGCCCATCCCTGGAGACAGCGTTTCACACCAGCCAGGCCTCTAGGGACTGCGAATACAGCTCCCTGCTCTGTGCTGGGCTCTGTCTAAAGGCGACCACTTGTTTCTGCTGACTGAGTATTTACAGTCATTTAAAGAGTTTCCATATATGAGATCACTGAGCATTTGGACTGTGTTGGAGGAAAACAGATGACATCTTTCAGACATTAAACTAGACCCTTCTTGCACTGCTAAGCTGTTTTGTTCTGTCAAAGCAACTAACTGGGGTTGACCGCAGTATCACAAAGGCCAGAGAGAGCTTCCAGAGTCTCAAGAAACACTGGTCCTATTGACTTTATGTCATGGCCACAATCATATCTGTTCCCCTACTAATGATTAGGTGGGCTGATGTGATGGGTGGTATGTAAAGAAGGTGTGGGGTGTTTAAGGAAGTCCACCCTGACCAAGAGGCACAGCAGGACACTCAAGTGGAAAGGTCACCAGTTGGGGCTGGGGTGGAGGTTGGCACACCTGGTTGAGTGCACATGCTACAATGCCCAAAGACTTGTAGGGAAAACGCTTCAGAAGTGGTGGGGCAGGTCTGCAGGTGTCTCTCTGTCTCTCTCCATCCCTATATCCCCACTTCCTTCTCAATTTCTCTCTGTCTCGACCCAAATAAATAACATATTTAAAAGAAAAAAGAGAGAAGGGACACAGGAAGGCCATACCAGTGTGCACGAAGTGACAGATAAGAGAGCCTACAGCCTCCATGCTACACTGACTTGGTGGATGGGTTGGCAGTACTCAGAGTCGCACTGATGTCCCCTTGTGTAGGAGATTCAGACACGACAAGATGCCCGAGGTACGGTTGGTTTCTAGTTTAGGCACTTGGTTTAGCTTGTGCCACCCGCCCCAGTGCTTTCTCTGCACTTGGATGACAAGAACAATCTTGCACCTTATGGCACTGCCCTGAGGTAGAAACAGGTTTTTGGGGCTTTGCACCATCCTACTCAGAACAAAGCTTGAAGTCTTGAAGACCTCTCCCCTACCTCCACCTTGTGGGTGTCCAGCTAGGGACAGAAGGAGCCATTCTGGGTGAAAAACATAAACGGAACAAGGACGTTTTTTCTGTTTGTTTAGGTAGGGCTGGACTGCTTCTGAAGGACTTGTAGGAATGGAAAGAAGTTGCAATATGCAAAGAGGCCAAGTCATGGCAGGGAAGTGTTTTTGCTCTTGTGTTGCTTTAGGAGAACAAACAAGGTCTCAGGCAGGACTGGAACATTGTGCTTCTGGAGAAGCTCAGTGGTGGTTGGGACAGAGAGCAGTGTCTGACACACAGCACACATTCAGGAGGGGCAGTTTTTACTAGTTCTTTTCTCTCATTTTGTTTACACGTTCTGTTGTTGTTTGTTTATTTTTCTGGGGTTGGACATCTCTCTCTTATTTCCTATTCTTGTTTTCCATTTAATTCATTGAATCACCCCCTTAGAAATACAGGACAGTCCAGTCTTAGAGGTAGCTATGTTACATACTGACATGCCAATTTGCAAATATGGAAACATTCTGTAAGGGCAGGGGATGGAAATATGGCTGTAAGATCTAGTCCCTGGGAGCTGGGCGGTGGTGTAGCAGGTTAAGTGCACGTGTCAGAAAGCGCACAGACTGGCATCAGGATCCTGGTTTGAGCCCCCGGTTCCCCACCTGCAGGGGAGTCGCTTCACTAGCGGTGAAGCAGGTCTGCAGGTGTCTGTCTTTCTCTCCTCCTCTCTGTCTTCCCCTCCTTTCTTGATTTCTCTTTGTCCTATTCAACAACAATGACAGCAACAACAACAAGGTAAACAAAAGAGGAAAATAAATAAATTAATTAAAAAAAAAAGATCTAGTCCCCATCCTTTCTTTTCTTTTTTTTCTCCAGTTTTTAATTTTTTTTTATTGCTATCAGGGTTATCACTGGGGCTCGGTGACAGCACTATGAACCCGCTGCTCCTGGCTGCCATCTTTTTTCTATTTTTATTTAACAGGACAGAGAGGAATTGAGAGGGGAGGAGATATAGTAAGGGGGTGAGAAAAATGGACACCTGCAGATCTGCTTCACCACTTGTGAAGCTTCCACCTGCAGGTGGGGCGTGGGGGCTTGAACCCGTGTTCTTGCAGTTGGCAATATGTGTGCTTAAACAGGTGTGCCACCACCTGGCTCCCCCAACCCTTTCTTAACTGATGGGAGGAGAAGAGGGGGTCAGACAAACTTAGTACCCTACACTGTAAAATAATTGGGGATCTTTGGAAAAAAAAAACGGTTTTTCTGTCTGGTTCCATGGAGAGCATCCAGACTACTGGCTCCCTGGAATTAGAATCAACCCCACCAGCCCCTCTGTGTCACATCCAGCCCGTTGCACTAGAGTTCACTGACCTCCTTTGATAGGATGGTTTTTAAAAAATTTTCTATACATATCCTAAGAGGAATGCTAATCTCCTTAGCATGAAAGAAATCCCAAAACTGAGCATTAGCTGAATGATCTGTGTGCTGACCTCCCCTCCCCAACTCCCACTTACAAAGGACCAAAGGAGCTGTTGCTTTGCTGGAAGAATCCCTGAGGTATTGTGGACATAGGAAAAGGGGATATTTCTACCACCCCAGAGGCCACAGGAGATGATGGACAAGCAAACGTTTTTAATCCTCTCTTGACTTTCAGCAGCCAGGGAAATCGGAGGTCTCTTTGGGGGATTATTCTGAAAGGAGAGAGCTCAGAAATGAAAGGCACTGTGCTAATGCCTTTCAAAGATGGGGAGCTGGTCTTTGTGTGACACTATCACTATTCACAGCCCGAGGGGCAGAGCCCTGATGATTCACGGTGTGGCAGCAGCACAAGTTGTAATGTTGGCAGTTTGTAGAGTCTGAGCTCTGAATGTCTATCTCTACATATAGTCCTTGTATTAACCTTTTACATTTTATATTGCACAACTGGGGAACTATTTTTTTTAGAATTTCCTAGAAATCCATGCATGGTAAGGATAGCGAAGAGAAATTCATTAAATCCCAGTTTGGACCGATGTCTTTTCATAATCAGCAGCTCTTTTCTTTCAATATTTTATTTACTTATTTATTGACTAGAGACAGAGAGAAATCAAGAGGGAAGAAGGAAGAGAGAGAGAGAGAGAAAGAGAGACTTTACCGCTCATGGAGCTTTCTCTCTGCAGGTGGGGAAAAGGGGTTTGAACCCAGGTCCTTACAGCGCTGTAATGTGTGCACTTAGCCAGGTGTGCCACCACCCAGCCCTTATTTTTTGTTTTTTATTTGTGATTAGTAGTAGGTTACAAGACTGTAAGATGACAGGGTATATATAGCTCCACATCACACCCACCACCAGAGTTCTGTGTCCCCACCTCCTGCCCACCTCCCAAAGAGAACCATTATAACTCTCACAAGTCTTAGAAACAGTTTGCTTATTTCCAGTTTTCTTCCCCCAAGTTCATGTATCAGTTCTCTAGAGAATCTCCAGCTCTTGAAGGGAGAGGCTAGGAGTTGCCTATTGACCATCTGGTCCAGGTTGCTCTTATTTTAGGGCTGTGGGGGACTGGGCAGTATGCAGAATGTCTGCAGTGTTCACACGGCCTGGACATCTTCACAACGTGCTGACACTTGGGCTAACTCTCCCAGAAATGCTGATTGAATTAGCCCTGGTGCAACTTGGGCTTTAAAAAAAAATGTATTTATTGATTTCCTTTTTGTTGCCCTTGTTGTTCTTATTGTTGTAGTAGTTATTATTGTTGTTATTGATATCATCATTGTTGGATAGGACAGAGAGAAATGGAGACAGGAAGGGAAGGCAGAGAGGGGGAGAGAAAGACACCTGCAGACCTGCTTCACTGCTTGTGAAGCGACTCCCCTGCAGGCGGGGAGCCGGGGGCTCAAACCAAGATCCTTACGGTGGTCCTTGTGCTTTGCACCGTGTGTGCTTAACCCACTGTGCCACCGCCTAACTCCTGGCATCAGGCTTTTTAAAAAAATCCCTATATACAAGTAGGTAGCTGCCAAGGTGGAGAGAACCAAAGCCGTGACCTGTGTGGGAATATCCACTGTGACTGTTCATAACCAATGAACAAAGGAACACAGGGCCACATGAGTATGATGAGCAGCTGACTATGAATGTAGGATGTAACAGCTATAGGAACGTGAGAACTGAAGGTGACTTCAGCCGAAACAGGCTTGCCTCTTGCCACCACTCTCTTGCTCTCTGGCTGTCTGCTCTTGCCCCTTCTCCTGGGATCCGTGAGTCTTAGAAGCTGATGGCTGGAGAATCAGCTTATGTCAGAACATAGCTCGTGCCATGTGTAAAGTCTTTACACATGCTCGGCTGGTAAAGTCTTTTCCTCCTTCACCTATTCTGAATGGAACTTGGCTTTATAACTTGAAAGTCAAGCTTTCGCTGAAGTTTTCAAGAACTTAATAAAACCACCGGTTTTTTACTACCCTGAAAATGCCAGTCTTTTGTTTTCTCTATAGGCTGGGTATCTCTTTCTCTCATCCTCCTTTCTTGCCTTTTGTTATCACTGAGATGCTACTTCTCTGCGCTGGTTTTTTCAGATGCAGAGAAAAATGAGAGGGAAAGAGAGACAGAAGGATAGGGACAGAAAATATCCCACAGCATGAAGCTCCCTCCAGTGCGGTGGAGGTCAAGTCTAAATGTGAATTATCCATGGCAAGGCACATGCACTGTCCAGGTGTGCTCCTTTGCTGACCCCACCCCTTTTTCTTTATATAAGGTATCAGAGACGGAACTCAGCACCTCACAGATGTGCTTAAACTATTGGGTGGCCTCTCTGGCCTAGTCTAGCATTATTCCACCATCCATCATCCAACTCTAGTGATTACTCTCATGTGGACCTATGAGATCTGGCATCAGGAACCCAGAACCCAGGAGGGGAAATGCCTCACTTGGTAGGGACTCAGGATGGGTTGCAGTGAGAGAATTCTGGAACTTTTGAGCATGAAAGTTCTGGAGTTCAATCTCTGGCTTTGTATGCACCAGAGTGATATTCTGGTTCCTTCTCTCTCTCTCTCTGTGTCTTTCTCTTGTAAAAATAAATACAATTTTTTAAAAAGAGTCAGCTTGGAGTAGTGAACTCCCAGCAATGAGAGAAAGAGAGATGGGGGGCACCAGAGTATCTATCACCTGACATATGGGAAGCCAGGGATTGAACTCATGCTTGAGAGTCCAGTGCTTTATCCACTGTGCCACCTCCTAGGATGCTTTCAAGATCTGAATGTATCAAATTGCATACCTTGAAACGTGAGGAGTTTGCAGTGACTAGATCTTTCTGGTCATTCTCCCTACGTACCTCTTCTACTTCCGTGTCCTAAACACCAACAGAAGAATTTTTGAACTTGGAAATAAGCAAAAGATCACTGTATGTCTAAGCCCAGGTTTGGGTCATGTCTTTCTGTTAGTTGGTTGATCAAATAGCTCAACAGGGCATAGACTAACCTACCAATTTCTGCCTAGGAAAGATGTAAAAAAAAATGCTTGTTTATTGGAAGTTATAACTACAAAGGTTATGGGTGATTGCACAGCAAGCTGTTAGTCAATTTTGTATATAACCCACCTAATAGTCATTTATTAAATCCTAATAGTTATTTAAATTTTGTATTATTTTTATTTATTATTGCTTAGAGTTAGCCAGAAATTGAAAGGAAGGAAGAGATAAAGAGGGAGAGAGACAGAGGGACACCTGCAGCCCTGCTGCACCACTTATGAAGCTTGCCCTCTGAAGGTGGGGACTGGGAGCTTGAACCCAGGTCCTTACCCACTGCAACATGTGCACTTAACCAGGTGTGCCACCACTGACCCTCCTAGTAGTCATTTACTAAATTGGCTGTATAACTTTCGCTAATTAGTGAGCTGGATTAAATCTTTGACATACATGAATTTGCCTAAGTCTGACTGTAACTTTTTGAAAACTGTGTTTTAAAATACTGAAATGCTTCAGGTTTTTTCAAATTTATTTATTTATTTATTTTTGTTGTTATCACTGTGTCATCACCCCAGACAGACTTTCTCAGATAGAGAGACAGAGACAGAGAAGTAGTGGAAGGAAGAGAGAGAAAGATACTAGAGCATTGAAATCCCCCTCTGCCCCCCAGGGTGGTGAGGTTTGGGTTCAGATCTGGATTATGTTCTTGCCAAAGCAGGAGCACTACCCAGATGAGCTATCTTGCTGTCACCAAAATAGCTTACTGAGTGTTTCATCAAGGCACTGTGAAATTAGTTTGGATCGGACTGAGGAAGTTGAGTGGTAGAGTTACACTGGGGAGACACTTTGTCCTACATGCATAATGAACACATCAAACAGCACTTGAAGAACCCTAAGTGGCAATAATTCCAAATAGGAGCAAGGCTCACTTATTTAGCTGCTTTTCGTCACAGATGATGAAGAGATCCCTCACCAGCTTTCGTCCTCCCTGGGCTTTGGGTAACTGGAAAGAGAGTTTCTGAGTGACAGAACAGGAGTGGGCGGAGTCAAAGTCAAAGCCCTGAAATCAAACAATCTCTTGCCATCCCAGCTCTGCCCTTTGGAGATGTTCTCTGTGAACTGCGGTTAATAAATCCTTATGAGGAGTGTCTGGTGCTTAATGGGGATTTAATAAATAAATGCTAGTACTCTTCTCCCTGAACATCTCGGAGGGCGAGAGAGGTGGGCCATTGCCGCCAGGAAGGGAGAGCTGAGTTATGGAGAAAGAGCGAAAATGACTTAATCCTGTTTATAGAGGGCCGTAAAAACACCATCTGCTGGCTCTGGCCAGTTAAGCTATTACGGAGCCGACATCCACTAACGCTGTGCTGATGGGGAGGAATGGCCAAGGTTTGGCCATTTCCATCATTACTCGACGAGCTGCCATCTCGAGACCCGGCTCCAGTTTACCCATCACACAACCCGGTTGTTCAACATTTAAAGATTTATTTTGGCCCTTAAATATTTATACTCTCCTCCAATCTTTTATTGCTCTAGTTACGGTGGAAGGGAAAACAAGACTCGGGAGGGTTACTGTGTGGGATGTCAGCAGTCCCAGGCATTGCTGTTAGGCCGGGCTAGGCTTTTTGTGGAATTAGACACAGATGAGCGGGTTAATATGAGACGCTCATTTCGCGAGATGCAAAGAGGTGCCTGGGAGAGAAGGCTCGAGTCCATTCTTTTTTTTATTCCCAGCAGTCAGTGAAGGAAAGACCACTTGCTGTGCAGTACACACTACTGAGCTGGAAGTAAGGAGTGACAGATCCTAGATCTTGGGGCACAGTAAAACAGGGAGCTGAAGGCTGCCCCACTGGTAGAAGGAGACTCAAACAATTCCCCCTGCCATTGCTCACCTCACCTGTGTCTGGGTCTCGGTACCTATTCTGCATGGCGGCAGGCTGACTCCACATCTTTGGGACATTCGGTCTCATTGTCTCATTTGGATGGTGATGTATGACAATGCAGTACATGTCCCAGACACCTGCTAATGTGCAGTAACAATCACGCGCATTTACACAATGTCCTTCTCTATGATTCAAAGCCCCATTGTTTTTGAAACTCCCTATTTTCTTTCCCTTTTTGTCTCCAGGGTTATCACTGGGGCTCAGTGCCTGCACCACAAATCCAACTGATCCTGGAGGCTATTTTTTCTCTTTTGTTGCCCTTGTTGTTTATCGTTGTTGTTGTTATTATTATTGTTGTCATTGCTGTCATTGTTGGATAGGACAGAGAGGAATCTAAAGAGGAGGGGAAGACAGAGAGGGAGAGAGAAAGATAGACATCTGCAGACCTGCTTCACTGCTTGTGAAATGACTGCCCCCTCTGCATGTGGGGAGCCAGGGGCTTGAACTAGAATCCTTACGCCAGTCTGTGAACTTTGTGCCATGTGCGCTTAACCCGATATGCTATGGTCCAGCCCCCTGAAACTTCCTATTTCTAACCAGGAAGGAGAGAACATCTTGTTTCTTGTGTCAGCAGATCATGCCTTCTCGGTGATAGAAGCCACGAGGAATCCACAAACACAGACAAAATACTCTTACTACTGCATTTACAGCCATGGTAGAGCCACAGGGAAAAAAAATCTACAGAACTCTAGGAAAGTACAGAACTGGAAGACTCATCAGAGAAAGAAAAAATAGAAGATTCAGTGTGAGGATATTTCAAGGAACTAACAACTTTCAATTTAATCTAGAGAAATATGCTCAAAAAGGTATTCAGGTGTTTACAAGCACTTAGTTTTAAAATCATTTTATTGAGGGGTTAATGGTTTACAGTATAGTTGTTGACAGCTGGGTACAATTTCTCATCTCTCCATGATAGGTATTTGTGGAATACTCTCACCTCTGTCTGGAAGCATTTTATCACATGAGAAAATAAAGAAGAAATCTCATGAAATTATAGGAAACTATAATTTTAAAAGGAGAAACAGGGCCAGGCGGTAGCGCAGCGGGTTAGGCGCACATGGTATGAAGTCTAAGAACCGGCATAAGGATCCAGGTTGGAGCCTCTGGCTCTCCACTTGCAGGGGGGTCGATTCACATGTGGTGAAGCAGGTCTGCGGGTGTCTTTCTCTCTCCTTCTCTGTCTTCTCCTCCTCTCTTGAATTCTCTCTGTCATATCCAACAACAGCAATAACAACAAGGGCAACAAAATGGGAAAAATGGTCTCTAGGAGCAGTGGATTGGTAGTGATAATCCTAGAAGCAACAAACAAAGAAACAAAAACAAAAGAATTACCAACATTTACAGTGGACCACTGGAGCACTGTAATATGTAATATTAATATTAAAGATACATACTCGGGGTCCAGGTAGCGGTGCACTGGCTTAAGTGCACGTAGTGCGTAACACAAGGACCCCCTGCACATGGATCCTGGTTCTACCCCCGGCTCCCCAGTCTCAGGGATTCGCTTCGCAAGCGGTGAAGCAGGTCTGCAGGTGTCTACTTTCTCTCCCCCTCTCTGTCTTCCCCTTCTCTCTCAATTTCTCTCTGTCCTATTCAACAACAACAACAGCGCCGACAACAATTACAGCAACAACAACAATAATAACGGAAGAAAGATGGCCTCCAGGAGCAGTGGATTGATAGTACAGGCACAGAGTCACTTCAATAGCCCTGGAGGCAAAATAAATAACTAAATATCCATGTGTTAACCCTGCTAAAATCAATCACACAGAGAAAATAGACAATCTCCTTTATAGAAGGAGATCCATAGGTGGATGATGAAGTTACTGGGCAAACACTTTCCTTCGAAAGAAATATATTAGCAATCTCAACATGCATCTCCTGAGATATACTGATTACAAAGAAATAGTTGCCAGGGAGTGTTCCACCCACACCACCATATGCAGTGACCTGGGTTCAAGTCCCTGACCCCTACCTTTTGGGGGAAATTACATGAGTAGTAAAACAAGCTCCTCTCTCTCTCTCTCTCTCTTTCTCTCTCTCTCTCCGTCTCCCTCTCCCATTTCAATTTCTTTTTGTCCTATCCAATATAAAGAAAGAAAGAAAGAAAGGAAGGAAGAAAGAAAGAAAGAAAGAAAGAAAGAAAGAAAGAAAGAAAGAGCAAGACCAACAAGAGCAGTCATCATGTAGGTGGTGAGCACCAGTGATAAGCATGGTGGCAATAAAATAAGTTACTAATAAGATAAAGAAATTGCAACTCAGCTAATGCCAGCAGCTATCACTCTAAGCCATGAGAGCTAAAATCTCATGATGAGTTGTTCTCATAGTAAGTCCCTCTGAACATGACATACCAAGCAGGATGGAGCATAGCTTCTGTGGCACTCAGGAAGTTGCCTACAAAGCACAGCTTCAAACTAATTGTGAGAAAACTAGACAAACTCAGACACAAAGATAGTTTACCAAAGAAGCAACCATGAAAGACAAGGATGATAGAGTGGCAGAGGACTTGTCTTAAACTGGAAGCTAACAACTAGATGCAAGTGGGAGGCAGGAGAAGGAAAAGATGTTAGGAAAACAGGTGGTGAAATGGGAACAGGATCTGTAGTTCAGTTATGAGTCTTGCACAAACTAGCTATCTGCCCTATTTATGACAATTGTTAAAGTGATAGAAAGTGAAGAGAAGACAGAACAGGAATTTGGTGCTATTTTTGCTAACTTCTGCCAAGTTTAAACTTATTTTAAAATAAAAAATTTAAAACATTAGTGGGATACTTGGGTAGTGGGATGATGGACTATTTTATTTATTATTTAAAATGTTTATTTGGGGGCTGGGGAGATAGCATAATGGTAATGCAAAAGGCTTTCAGGCCTGGGGCTCTGGGGTCCCAGGTTCAATCCCCAGCACTGCTATAAGCCAGAGTTGAGCAGGGCTCTGGTCTCTCTCTGTTTTGTTTGTTTGTTTGTTTGTTTTTTCTTTTGTTTTTTCATGAGGAGAGAGCCAGAGCATCACTCTGGCACAAATACTGCCTAGGATCCCACTCAGGACCTTATGCTTGAATGTCCAACACTTTATCTACTATGCCACCTCCCAGGCTACTGCTTTTTTTTTTTTTAATTTGTTTTCCCTTATGTTGCCCTTTTTTTTTTATTGTTGTTGTAGTTATTATTGTTGTTGTTATTGATGTCATTGTTAGATAGGATAGATAGGACAGAGAGAAATGGGGAGAGGAGGGGCAGACAGAGAGGGGGAGAGAAAAACAGACACCTGCAGACGTGCTTCACTGCTTGTGAAGCGACTCCCCCGCAGGTGGGGAGCCAAGGGCTCGAACTGGTATCCTTATGCCGGTCCTTGTGCTTTGCGCCACCTGCGCTTAACCCGCTGTACCACTGCCCGACTCCCCTATTTTTTTTTTAATTCTTTTCTCTTAAAAGGAGTAAAATTATTTTTTGGTTAAAATTTTAAAATTTGAAATAAATCTTTAAGATGAATAATTTTAGGAAAACGAGGCTCTTTTTTTCCCTCCACCACAGTGATTGTTGGGAGTTAGTGCCTATACCATGTCTCCAGCACTCCAGGTGTGGGAGAAGGTCCAGATAACCTAAGTTTGTGTGACCCATGGCCTAATTATTCTGCATGGCTAGCAAAGAGCTGTAACTCCTCAAACATGAACGGGTGTGCATGGAACCGTAGCTCTGGGAGCCAGAGCACCTAGCCACTGCCAACTGGTGCCTGACGTGAGTGGAGGGTTGTGGAATTCTTTAGCTATTGCAGTCGTAACATTTGCCGAGATTCCTGTAAGAAGACTTTTAGGAAAGACCTTGAGTGTCACGTCAAGGACAGTTCCTTCATCAGTGGGACTGCTCTTTGCAGATTTTGCCCTCCAGCTGTTCCCCTTATCAAGTTGTTCTGCTCATGTGAACTGTTTTAAAATTCCTTTGCTTGATCTTGATAACTAATAAAAGACAAGGGACCCTGTGGGCAATGCTACACTACTAGCCTCCATCCTCAGGGGAGGAAGTGTGTGTATCACACCGGGGCCTCTTAAGACAATGCTAGAGTCTTTATCCACTGGACCACTTCCCAGGCCTCATGCTAGAGTCTTAAGTGACCATTTTTTTTTCCCTCCAGGGTCATTGGTGGGGCTTGGTGCCTGCACTACGAATCCACTGCTCCTGGAGGCCATTTTTCCCATTTTGTTGCCCTTGTTGTTGCCCTTGATGTTATTGCTGTTGTTGGATAGGACAGAAAAAAATAGAGAGAGGAGGGGAAGACAGAGAGAGGGAGAGAAAGATAGACACTTGCCGACCTGCTTCACCATTTGTGAAGCGACCCCCCACCCCCTGCAGGTGGGGAGCCAGGGGCTCAAACTGGGATCCCTGAGCTTCATGCCATGTGTGCTTAACCCGCTGTGCTACCGCCTGGCCCCCATAAGTAACGTTTTATTGATCCTGTGCCAGAGGCTACAGGTCACCCTATATCCAGCCAGTCAGTTTTTCCTTTTTATTTGGTAGAGGGTGAGAGGGAGAGATAAATGGAGAGACAAAGGGAAGGAGTGATGCCAGCAATACTGCTCTACCACTGGTGAAGCTTTCCCCTGGCAGATTTGAACCGGATCTTTGCTCATGGTAACCCAGCCCCTAGACTAGACATTAAACCCACAACATTTATCATATGTTACAGTCTACTTTGTAGGGTCCGTGTGGAGCTCAAATGCCATAATGTCTGTAAAAATGCTTTAAAAATCATAGAGCTTGCTATAAATAATACAGCCCTCATGTCTTTTTTTCATGCTGTTAATTATTACTGATAATTTCATCTATGTCATTAATTTTGAGGACCCTGTAGAGAAATTTTAGAGAGACTTTGGTGTAAAATCTGCCTGTCCTGTAGCAGCTGCTCAGTAAGTGTGTGTTGACTGAATTAATATGAACGAGTCTTGACTCACTTGCTTTGTTGTGTTTGGAAGTGATTTAAGTCGTGCTTGTTCATAGATACATCCTGAGTGGTACTAGCTGTTTTGGGAGCTCTTCGGCAGAAGCAGGGGGAATGCGTGGAGACCACAGTGGAGTATCTGGCACTTGGCTCTCACTCTGTCATGTCAACCTGTGGCTATGCTCCCTCATCTTTTCAATTCTCTGTTCTTTTTAATTACTTTGTTTTTTTTCTGAATAAAAGTGTTATCTCTATTTTCCCTTTATATATTTATTTATTTTTGCCTATTAATTGCACTATCCTTCAGACTCTGAAAACTAAACTATGGCTTGGTGATCCTATGTCATACCAGGAGCTCAAACTTGGGTACTCATGCATGGTCTGGTGTGAACTCTTCCAAGGGGACGTTCTTCCAGCTCCCTGTCTGTTTTTAAGGCTCCTCTCAAGTAGTTTTCCATCCCTTACTCATCTAACATTGAGTTCCTACCTTTCTTGTGCTTTGTTCGATCTGTGTAAATGTGTACTGTGTATTTTTGTGTGTATGTTAGACTTAGTGTTCTTCTACACAATACATTCTTTAGGATGCCCTATTTTAGTTTCTCTTCTTATTTGTTTATTTCTTTGTGAGAGAGAAAGAGTGAAAGGAGGTGAGAGAACCAGAATGTCACTCTTGCAAAGGTGGTGCTGGGGATCGAACTCAGTATCTGAGAGTTGAAGGCTTTATCCATTGTGCCACCTCCATTTTAGCTTCCTTCCTTCCTTCTTTCCTTCTTTCCTTCCTTCCTTCCTTCCTTCCTTCATCTCCATATCTCTCTCTCTCTCTCCCTCTCTCTCTCTCTCTCTCTCTCTTCCTCCAGGGTTGGTTATCACTGGGCTCAGTGCCTGTACTACGAATATACAGATCCTGGGAGCCATTTTTCCATTTCTTCTTCATTTTTTATTTGACAGGACAAAGAGAAATTGAGAGGGGAGGGGAAATAGAGACGGAAAGAGAAAGACACCTGCAGACCTGCTTCACTGCTCCTGGGGAGCAGGGGCTCAAAGCCTGCACATGGTGATATGTGCACTTAACCAGGTGTGCCACCTGTCCCCCATTATTTTATTTTATTTTATTTTTTTTCCCTCCAGGGTTATTGCTGGGCTCGGTGCCTGCACCATGAATCCACCGCTCCTGGAGGCCATTTTTTCCTCCTTTTGTTGCCCTTGTTGTTGTAGCCTTGTTGTGGTTATTATTATTGCCATTGTTGATGTTGTTCGTTGTTGGATAGGACAGAGAGAAATGGAGAGAGGAGGGGAAGACAGAGAGGGGGAGAGAAAGATAGACACCTGCAGACCTGCTTCACCGCCTGTGAAGTGACTCCCCTGCATGTGGGGAGCCGGGGGCTCGAACCAGGATCCTTATGCTGGTCTTTGTGCTTTGCGCCACATGCGCTTAACCCACTGCACCACTGCGTGACCCCCCCCCCCCTTTAGTTTCTTATCTGCTTGTCCAGTGCCAGGTATGTAGGGAATGCTAATTTGTGAACTCTATAATGGAAGGCTCACCATATATATGTGTGTTATTTGGTCTCATTTTTTCTGATATTACTCTTGTGTTGGGCAAAGAGTATGTATTCACTGGGCTTAAATACATTTGAAGTATATGCCAGGCCAAGATTTTCTGAATACTGAATAACTTTGTTCCCTTTTCTTTCTGTACTTTCAGCTTCTCTGTAATTTCTGAGTGCATTTATCAATCCTTTCTATGTTAGCCCAGATTCTTACCCTTAAGTCCTAATGAGGCAGCACTGTGGTTGAGCCCTCTCTCTTTTTTTGGTCAGTTTTTAATTCTCACCACACCTTGATCCTTTGTGTGCAACTCAGCGCTCTATTTGAGGGCTTATTTCCAAATTCCTAAATGAACTGGACACTCTCATTTCCATGAGCTTTTGCAGATGTGCTGTCCAGAACGCCCCTCCTCTCACTCCCAACAATCACCTCTGGTCACCTTCTTTGGCAGCTCAAACACACCTCCATGACTGTTTTCTTCTCGTCCTTTGTTCTCCTGAAACAAAACTGTTAGCTGCTTCATTTTCCTTCGATTTCATTTCTCACTTTGTACTACTGGGTAATTGTTTCTATTCCTCTTAGAGTAGAGGTTGTGCAAAAAACAAAAACAAAAACAAAAAAACACACAACTAGAGCTGAGGGCTGGGCTGTGGCGCACTGGATTAAGCGCACATGGTGCGAAGTGCAAGGACTGGCTTAAGGATTCCAGTTCAAGCCCCAGGCTCCCCACCTGCAGGAAGGGGGGGATCATTTCACAATCGGTGAAACACTTCTGCAGGCCTCTCTCTTTCTCTCTCCCTATCTCCCACTCCCTTCTCAGTTTCTGTCTTATCCAACAACAACAAAATGGGGGGGGGGGAGTGGCTTCTAGGAGCAGTGGATTTGTAGTGCAGGCACTGAGCCCCAGCAGTAATTCTGGAAGGAAAAAAAAAAATCTCAAGAAACTAGAAAGGATGTCTTAGCAATATAAATCCTGGGGCAGAGCCCCGCCCCCAGCCCCACCGCCTGATGGCCCAAGTGCAGCTCACAGACTTGAAAAAAGAGCTTCCCCAAACCCATTTATTTCGAATGTGCAAAACAGAGATCAGGGCCTCTTCATTTGTGACAAGTCTCTTTGAACTACAGTTGCTGGAATGTGAGGACAGTAAGCCAGCAGCTCACAGAACCCTGCACTCCCTGCCTGCAGTCAATGAAAGGGACACATATGAATGTCTCCAAGTCAAGCAACATAATTATGCCTTAGGCCTTTGCCAAATGGACCAAATGGACTGAGCTTTCTAACCACTTGAGGGGAGGGTGAATCCCTTTGCAGAGAACCTGGAGCCAGGCTCCAGTCCCTGTGAACTGCAGCCTCACTTCATCAACAGAGCTGCTAGGCTGCTTGCTGTTGTCTCCTTAAAGAATCTGAGGACCAGGCCAGGTCACGCAGTTAACAGGAAGACTAATCCAGGTGGCAGTAACTGATGATTTACGAGCTCAGAGACCTTTCAGCTTGGCAATAGAGATGACTCTCGCTTATTGATTAGCGTCCGATACCTTTAAATTGCCCTCAGTGTCCTGGGAGACAGACAGAGAAGGGCTAGGAAGGAAAGGGGTTTTTTTTTTAAAAAAAGTAAGTCATTCTCCAACAAGTTAAAGGCATGTCACTTGTTGGGTATATCCTTTTCAAGTTCACTTGCCAGAAGGAAAGAAGAAATGAAATCAGCTTCTAATTATTTAAATTGGACCTACATTCTGCTGTGTGAGCTGTCGGCTGGACCATGAGAAGGAGATTAAACATGTCATCAATAGGTGTGGAGATAATTGGGGGCAGTAATTGGGAGAAATCCGGGCACCTGAGCAATGGCTATCTAGCGCTCCCTTTAACGGACTGATGGTCTCATCTAGATGACACTGAACTTATTAACAATAAAAATAATTACAAAAATGATTTTCATTTAGATAATCAGATTAAGAACCACAGCCTCAATTCCAGCCTGGCTTTTCAAAGTGGTTCTACAATTCCTGTTCTCACACACAAGTCTCTTGTTCATTGATTTTTCATTCCATGTGGTTCTTTGTGGTTGGATTCAGGAATGGGCCTGGTGTGTGGCTTTCTGCTCTCCTAGTATCATTTCCCCTTATGGTTGGAATTATTGGATGGCAACCACCTTGCTGATAGTTTTAGAAGGTATGGGGTATGTTCTTCTCAGGAGATATTCGGTAGCAGCTGGTTTCATCTGAATCTTTCCCTAAATTAAATTCTGAAGAAGTGGCATTTTCCTGTGGGTGTCTCCCAACCTAGAGTTTGTTTTAAAATAATTATGCATATAGTTTCTTTAGCCTTTTTTTTCTCCAGGGTTATTGCTGGGGCTCAGTGCCTGCACCATGAATCCACTGCTCCTGGAGGCCATTTTTCCCCCTTTTCTTGCCCTTGTTGTTAGAGCGTTGTTGTGGTCATTATTGATATTGTTGATGTCGTTCATTGTTGGAAAGGACAGAGAGAAATGGAGAGAGGAAGGGAAGACAGAGAAGGGGAGAAGCGACTCCTCTGCAGGTGGGGAGCCATGGACTCAAACCTGGATTTTTACGCTGGTCCTTGTGCTTTGCGCCACATGCGCTTAAAATTAACCTGCTGCGCTACCGCCCGACCCCAGGCTTATTTTATTTATTATTACTATTATTGTATTGTATTTATTTATTTATTTAGGGTTTTTGTGTTTTTTTTTCTCCCCACAGGGTTATTGCTGGTGCTTGATGCCTGCACTACGAATCCATTGCTCTTGGAGGCCATTTTTCCCATTTTGTTGCCCTTGTTACGCTTGTCATCATTGTCATTGTCGTTGTCATCGCTGTTGTTATTGGCTAGGACAGAGAGAAATCGAGAGAGGAAGGGGAAGATAGAGAGGAAGAGAGAAAGATAGACACCTGCAGACCTGCTTTACCGCTTGCGAAGCGACCCTTGCGGGCGGGGAGCTGGGGGTTCGAGCTGCGGGCTCTGAACGGGGATTCTCAGGCCGGCACCGGCCCTTGTGCTTTGTGCCATGTGCGCTTAACCTATCTCACTACCCCCAGCTCCCTTTATCCTTATTTTCAAGATGAATCCAGTGTGACACCTTTTGACATTCTTAGCCTCTTTTTAAAAATTGGTTCTAGGAAGAGGTTTGGTACCAATAATTTGCACATTTGAATTATTTGAGATAGTATTTTCTTTTGCCTCCAGGGTTATTGCTGGGGCTCGGTGCCAGCACTACGAATCCACTGCTCCTGGTGGCCATTTTTTTCCATTTCTGTTGCCCTTGTTGTTGTTGTTGTTATTGGCTAGGACAGAGAGAAATTGAGAGAAAAGGGGAAGACAGAGAGGAGGAGAGAAAGACAGACACCTGCAGACCTGCTTCACTGCTTGTGAAGTGACCCCTGTGCAGGTGAGGAGCCCAGGGCTCAGACGGGGATCCTTACCTTGGTCCTCTGGCTTTGTGCTATGTGTGCTTAACCCGCTGTGCTACCACCCAGGGCCCC
The DNA here is from genome assembly GCF_950295315.1 of Erinaceus europaeus. NCBI lineage: Eukaryota > Metazoa > Chordata > Mammalia > Eulipotyphla > Erinaceidae > Erinaceus > Erinaceus europaeus. The sequence goes on along the minus strand of NC_080183.1, from coordinate 13,996,493 downwards.
AGATAGTATTTTCTGTGGATTAAATACCTGCTTTGTGTCACATAAATTCCATGCACTAGGATTAACTAACTAATTAATTAATAGATCGATTATCTAATTAATATATTAATAGATTAATTAACTAATTAATTTATTGGATAGAGACATAGAGGAATCAAGAGGAAGGGGGGCATAGAGAAGGGGAAAGACAGGGAGACACCTGCAGCACTGCTCCACCACTTGAAAGCTTCCCCCGCTGCAGGTGGGGACTGGGGACTTGAATCTGGGTCCTTGCACTTGGTAACCTGAGCTCAAGCTGGTCTGCCACTGCCTGGCCCCTCAAGCTCTAGGATTTAGAAAGAGGCATTGCTGGGGGCACTGGGAAGATATTTATAGCTGCAAGTACATGCAGCATATGCTGTTCCATCTCACTGTGGGTGGGGCACTCTTATCTTTTCAGAGATCGGGGTAGAGAATGTCTAGCTTCCTGATAATCATGGAGTCTCTTCCCTCGACCTGTTACTTTGCAGTTACAAGTTGAATTTGCTTTGGTGATCTCATCAGAGCCCTCTGTCAGTCTTAGGTGTGGAAGTAGGGCAAACACTTCCAGTCTTGTTTTGGCCGAGAAGGAAATATTGCTTAGAGAGTTTGCACTGATCAAAAAGTCAAACCGCAGAAGCGGACACGTGTTTTTCTCAGCAGAGCCAATCCTGTCTTCCTCTTTCTTTCTCTTTTCCTCACTGCTGTTTTGATTTCCAAGCACCTCCTGACAACTCAAATTGAAACAGGACTTCTGAGGTTCTGAGGGGCCGAGAAGGACATAAAAAAGGGGAACAAACAAAATCAACCTAGGATCACAAAGCATTAAGAGAGTCTGTGACATAGTCATTTACAAAGCATTGTTTGAGAAAACGGGGAGTGTTGGTCAAGTGGATATGGGACTGAGGAGAGGGGAGCAGTGAAGCCCACCGGAAGAGCTTTACCATCTCCCACAGGTTCTGGTAAAGACTTCAGGAAGGATAGGTACCAAACTGACCTAAAGTTGACCTTTTGCAAAGTACATTTTTGAGGCAAATGCAGAGTGGAAGGGCTTTCCCTGCCAAACAACTTTGTTAATGAGAGCTACACTCTGCTACAAAGTCCCAATCCTTATTAGGATTTCTTGGGCTTGGAAACTCCTTCAAGGAAAATCAGTTTGCCTTTGTACTTCCAGCTGAAGTATATATAGCATTGCAAAACTTATTTATTTGAGTAAAGTGAAATTTTTTCCCCTCCAGAGTTACTGCTGGTGCTCAGTGCCTGCACTATGAATCCACTGCTCCAGGCTATCTTTTTTCCCATCGTTGCTGTTATCATTGCTGTTGTTGCTGTTGTTGTTGTTGAATAGGACAGAGAGAAATGGAGAGAGGAGGGTAAGATAGAGAGGGGGAGAGAAAGATAGACACCTGCAGACCTGCTTCACTGCTTGTGAAGTGACTCCCCTGCAGGTGGAGAGCCTGGACAGATATTTGTAGAGGTGATGGTTAACTCACATCTGCTACCTGGGGAGAGCGTCAGTGGCTTGTAGTGCAGGGATTGGGGATTCAGAGCTCTGATGGTGGTAACGGTGTAGAATTATAACCTTGTTGACATTTAATTTTGCGAATCAATCTTAAATCACTAATAAACTTGAAAAAATAAATTCATATAAAAAGATCAAAAATAAATGTTTTTTTAAAAAATAGAAATAATAAATCTTTGAAAAATGTGGAGAGAAACAACAGCAGAGGACTCTGGCGAAGGAGGGCACTAAGTGAGGGGCGTTGGGGTCCTGGTGCTTGTCGGTGTTTTGCAGACGCCAATCATAGGGAGAAGAGAGATTGTGTCAACCATGTGTCAACCATACTGTAAATATTAACCCCCTGGATAAAATGATAAAAAGAAATTTTACTTATTGTGAGAGAGAGGGAAAATAAGAGAGTATAGAGAAAGGACCAGGGGGCTGGGTGGTAGCGCAGTGGGTTAAGTGCACATGGAGTAAAGCACAAGGACCAGCGTAAGGATCCTGGTTCGAGCCCCCAGCTCCCCACCTGCAGGGGGGTTGCCTCACAACTGGTGAAGCAGGTCTGCAGGTGTCCATCCTTCTCTCCCCCTCTCTGTCTTCCCATCCTCTCTACATTTCTCTCTGCCCTATCAAACAACAATAATAACAACAATGATAAACAACAAGGGCAACAAAAGGAGAAAAAAATAGCCTCCAGGAGCAGTGGATTAGTAGTGCAGGCACCAAGCCCCAGCAATAACCTTGGAGGAAAGAGAGAGAGAGAGAAAGAGGAGAGAAAAGAGAGAAGAGAAACAGAGAGAGAGAGAGAGAAAGAGAAAGGAAGAGAGGAAGGAAGAGAGGAAGAGAAAGGACCAGAGCGCTGCTCAACTCGGGGAATAAGCTGGTCCCAGAGACTGAACCTTTGATCTCTGGGACTGTGGGCACATAAGTGGGTGCTCTAAAAGGCTGAGCTATCCTGATGGACTGCCCAGGGAAGTTTCACTTGGTGTGAGGGACCCACCACTAAACTGAGAGGTTGGATGTCCCTTGAGTGAATTGGAGGCCACACTAAAGCATCTCTTTACTTATGGGGTTGAGCTCGGTGTCAAGATTCAAAGCACTAATCCAAGTTAGGTTCTTGTTACCTAGCATTTGACTCTGAGTGAAGCCATGGATGTCTACTGGTTTCTTCATTCTGTTTACACGTCCTCCTAGATCTGGCAATTTCATATCAAAGCCAGGCTTTTTCGTAATGTTGATTTCTGAGGGCTGATGTTGACACAATGCAGCTTCCAGTAATATCAGTCCTATTCTGCTCTGGATCTGTTTGGACAAAATGTATGAATCTTTTAAAAATTTATTTATTATTTTTTATTAGTGGTTTAATATTGGTTTACAAAATTACAAGATAACTGGGGTTCAGTTTTGCACCATTCTGACCCCCAGAGTTCTGTGTCCTCTTTCCCTCCATTGGAAACTGCTGTGGTTACCCCAAGGTCACAGATAGGGGTTGACTATTTCTATACTGTTTGTCTGCCTTTCTGTCTGTCTGTCTATCCATTTTTTCTATGGTCCTGACTTCTCTTCTGTTGTAAGTCACACCTATCTATACCTATTGCTAATCACAAATTTTCTTCTTCTTTTTCCTCTTCTCTCTCTAGGTTTTGATGGAGTCAGAGTTCAGAGCCCTCTAGTCATCTTCCCCCTAACATTTCTCCCTCTTTTGGAGTATGGACCAAAAATTAAAAAAAAAATTAGTTATCTTTATTTAGGGTGGGGGTAGATAGCATAATGGTTATGCAAAGAGACTCTCATGCCCGAGGCTCCAGTGGCCCAGATTCAATCCCCCCAACACCACCATAAGCCAGAGCTGAGCAGTGCTCTGGTTAAAAAATATATGTGTGTGTGTGTGTGTGTATTGGATAAAGACAGCCAGAAATTGAGAGGGAAGGGGGTGATAGAGAGGGAGAGAGACAGAGACACCTGTAACACCTCTTCATCACTTGCAAAGCTTTCCCCCTGTAGGTGGGGACTGGGGGCTCAAACCTGGGTCCTTGCACATTGTAACGTGCACTCTACCAGATGCACCACTATCCAGTCCCAAAAGAAGTTGCAGAAGTTGGGACTTTTGGCTTTTGTAATCATTTCTCTGCTGGACATGGGCTTTGGCAGTTGGATCCATACCCCCAGACTGTTTTATCTTTCCCTAGTGGGTTAGGGCTCTGGAGAAGTGAGGTTCCAGGACACATTGATGAGGTTGTTCACCCAAAATGTATGAATCTGCCTCTTGATATGGCTCTGTATCCTTTTAAGATTGTTCTTGCTATTCACTAGATGGCACTGTTGTATTAACTTGGTTTATTTTTCTAGCCAGGGATTATAGCTTTAGATGAGTGTATTTTCTGAGATACTAGAGCTACTGGGATATCAAGCATTTCCAAGTGTGTGTATAAGGACTGAGTAGAGACACACAAACATTATATATATATATATATATATGTGTGTGTGTGTGTGTGTGTGTTTCATAAGTTTGAGTCCTAAGTTCCAGTTTAAATTTTAGGACTGTAACAAAATTATCATTTTTGTGTGTGTGTGTGTGTGTGTGTGTGTGTGTGTGTGTGTGTGTGTGTGTTAATAAAAGAATTGCTGGGAACATTGACAGACTGAAAAAATTATGTCTTGTTGGATATTGTGAATCCAAAATGATGGGGCTCACTGGGTTCCAAGAACTTTTGCTGGCACCAAGGGGGGTAATTTCTAAATGATTCTAGAAGCAGAGAAATATTAATGTGCTTGAGAGCACAATATATGCTCTAAAAATAAGCTCACTGAGTTTACCTCTTCCCTCAAAAGCTAGATTCCCTTATTTCTGCCATAACCTCTGCTGTATTTAATTAACAATCCCAGCTCCTCTGTTAATTATACAGGAAATAGTGGTGTGTTGCAAATTGGTGGTGTCCTAGATTCGACATAAGTAATTTGACTGGCCCACACAGGTAAGTGGTGGGGCTAAGGCAGGAAATGTGTCTGGCTGACTGCAGTGCCTGACAAGATGCTTCAAGATGCTCCAATCTCATCTTTCTGATGAGTCTCACTTCACTATCCATCCCCCCATCTGGGTCCCCTCAGTGTTTTGTTACTGTTGAAATGAAATTGCAGAGCATATGCTTACAAGTTGCGTTAGAGACTCAACCCTATTTTTAAAAAAAGAACTTTTATTAGCAATTTAGGAATGGGGTATAGTTCCACACCACACCTGCCACCAGAGTTCTCCACCTCTCACAACTACCTATCCTCTTCCTCCCGTAACCATCATAGTTCTCACAGTCTTAGAGAAGACTTACAGTTTGGCTACTTACAAAAGGGGGGTTGAGGGTTAAAGATCATTCATTTCCCAACTCTCCAGCTCACTGTGAGCCCTCAGGAAGCCATGTTCTATGTCTTTTATTTTGTACTTTTTAATTTTTAGGTGTTTGTGTACCATGCACAGTCAGAAGAGCAGAGAGTTCTCAAGTCAGGTCTCAAGTTTCTTATCTAATCCTTAGCAGCTTGGTGGTATAGACTTCCTAGCTTCTTCCAACACAAAGACCCCAAATCTTACCCCAAATCTTACCGTTAGCATCCTGATTATTCAACAATTTGTTCTGCTTTATATCTTAATGCTTTTCAGCCACCAAGTTGCAGATGCTCCCATGATGCCATCCTGACTTCCCTGGGCAGATGACCTGGAAACCCACGTCCCCAGAGCCCTGTGCCATTAGGGAAAGATAGAAACAAGCTGGGGGTATGGATCCACCTGCCAACACCCATGTCCGGTAGAGAAGCAATTATAGAAGCAATTACCTTCTGTATCACCAGAAGGATTTTTGGTCCATACTGTAGGTGTCTCTCTTTCTCTCCCCTCTCTGTCTTTCCCTCTCCTCCCCACTTCTTTCTGTCATATCCAACAACAGCGACATCATCAACAACAGCAATACTAACTACAACAATAAAATAACAAGGGCAACAAAAGGGAATAAATAAATAAATAAATGTTAAAAACAAAAACTTGGAAGACCAGGAAGCTCTGGGGACACACACACTCTCTCTCTGGTCTAGACATTCTCAGGTCATTCTTTCCTCTTTCCTTTTCTATCCCTACTTCCTCTCAGCTCATCTTCCTGAAACATGATTGTCTCTCTCTTGATTCTTCTATGTTGAGGTCAGTCCAGAACCCTTCCACTGGAGCTTAGAGGGGTCCTTTGTCCTGTTCCCTCTCACTTCCCTGCAACACATCAGCTTGTGGAGATTGGGGACGGCTGTGAGGCTGGCTTGACTGGACCTTTCACAACCTTCTTGGCTCCCTCCAGGTTCCCAGAGCTGGTCAGAACCAGTAAGTAATACTAACCTTGTGCAGGAAGATGCTAGGTGTGCTCCAAGTCACACAGCATTGATAGTAATATTAATGGCGATCATAATTGACAACATTAACAATGTTTCCATATTCCTCTCATACCTGCTGTGTCCTGTTACAAGAGTTTCACTGGATTCTGTCATTGATTCCTTATAATGACCTCTTGATGTGGGGACTATACTATTTACCTCTTAGAGCTAAGACACAGATAGCAAGAGGTATAACTAGGATTATAACTAAGCTATTAATTCCTGAGTTTATGTCAGGTCTGTGCATTGTGGGCTGAACTGTCCAGATTTTATTTTAATTCTGTGAAATCATATGTGTGAGGATTTAGTCATAGCTCATAGAACATAAAAGTCTAGAAGTAGACATACAAAAATAATAACACACTCTCCCTGAGCTGCCTAGGGGATGATTTTTTAGCATGCTTGGGGGGGCTTTAAACTTTTTAATATTTTCTAAGTTTTCTGTATTATTTATAACTTTTTATTGGAAGCTATATAGAAGTTTTAAAGTCCTATGAAATGGGGAGGTGACAGGCAGAGCAGCAGTGAGCTTGAAGGTGTTTTGGAAGCTTTCTTCTCTGAAGGACTGTGTGTTGGGGTGGGGATTGGGACTGGGAAGCCCAACCATGCTGTGACAGATGTCCTCAAGGTCAGACTGTCACTCTCTACTGAGTCTGTGCAGCACAGACATTGGGTGGGAGGGACTCACAGTCCTCTATAGCAGGGACCTTTTTCTCTGCAGGCAGTCTGTGTTCTTGGTGCCTGCGGAGGCTCTCTTAATAGCTAGTTTGCACTTTCAGACGACCCTCCCCTCCAGAAACCTGCCCTGGAGGGCTTGACTCTTTAGGGAAGTACAGCTTCCCCCCACCCACTCCCTCTCTGTGGGCCAGCAGGCAGGAGACCCTCCTGGCCTGGGAGTTTGGACCACCCAGAAGCCACACCTTCTCTGATGGGTTTTGCAGATTATTCTGGAGAGGAGCTTCCTTGAGGGGGGAGAACAGCACTTTGGTTTGAGGTGGGTTTAAAGGCCTCACAGGGATTTTTCATTCCCCTTCTTTCTGTACTAGTTTCACTACTTAAGGAGGCTGACTAGTGAGTGACCAGAAGCAATCAGTGTTGTTTTTGCATAGAAAGGAAATTGTAGGTCCAGGCTCCATTCCCCAAGGGTAGAAAGCCTTCTGGTAACTACCAGGGGTCTTGGATTTTGGAGCCAATGAGAATGAAAGAGTATACCTCCCCTCCCCCAGCACTGACCCATCTTCTTCAAAGGGCCGGGAAAAGAAAGTTTGTTTTATTTTTTATTTCTTCTCATGAAAGGCAGAGGCAACCAATGAAGTAGATGAGGCTGGCAGGCACTTCCCTCATTTACATAAAAGCCCATCAGAGACCCTCCCCAGTGTCTCCAGGTATCTTCTGTGACCCTGTAACCTTTCCAGGCAACCTAGCAGGATGGGGGAAGACAACATAATGGTTCTGCAAAGGGCTTTCATGCCAGAGGCTCTGCGGTTCCAGGTTCATTCCTTAGCACCACATTCCAGAACTAAGCAGTGTTCAGGTCTCTTTCTCTTTGTATCTCTCATTAAAATAAAACAAATAAAATATTAAACAAACAAATCTCAGCCAAACCACTGTGTGGCTCACAGAGACTGATTAACATCTTCTGGTTCCACAGCCTTTTCTCTTTAACTTCCTTAGATTTCTTTTTTTTTAATTTTTTATTTATAAAAAGAAAACATTGACTAAACCATAGGATAAGAGGGTTACAACTCCACACAATTCTCACCACCAGATCTCCGTATCCCATCCCCTCCCCTGATAGCCTTCCTATTCTTTATCCCTCTGTGAGTATGGACCCAGGGTCATTGTGGGATGCAGAAGGTGGACCGTCTGGCTTCTGTAGTTGCTTCCCCACTGAACATGGGTGTTGACAGGTCAAGTTGATTCCGACCTTGATCTCAAAGTTGCCACACACAGCTCTGCAGGCACACACCCATGTGTGGTTCTACGAGTGGCTGCTTGCTTAAGAAGGTGGGCTTTGTGACTTAAGAAGGTGGGCTTTGTGAAGCTTCTTTGTCTCTGTGTTGTCAATCTGCGGCCACACAAAAAAGCACTGTCCCACATCCTATTACTTTAAGTCAACTTTTTGCTACTTACGTGGCAGGCAGTGTGCTGGGCCCTGCACGAGTGAGTTCACCTTAGCTCACAGCTCTCCTGGGAGGAGGAGATGGAGAGCCACGCAAGTGGTGTATCCTGTTGAGGGTCCTGTAGCTCGTCAAGATTTCAGACTGGCAGTCTGACTCCAGAGCACGCGAGCTTACCAGACACCCAAGCAGTTGAGAACACAACTCAAATCCCATTGTGCCCAACCTCCCTGCTTCTGGTATATTTTTTTTAAAAAAATATTTTTATTTATTTTATTTTAGAGAAAAGAGACTGCTCATCTCTGGCTTATGGTAGTGCTGGGGACTGAACCCAGGATCTTAGAGCCTCATGCATGAAAACCTTTCACAGAACCATTATGCTGTGTCCCCAGGCCCTCTCCTGGCATCTTTAATAAGCATGACTTGACATTCAACTCCAGGCACTTAGCTACTCTTGAGCTCTTGGACTGCCATTAAGATACTGTGAAGAAGTAAAATAATTTTTCTTTTTGTAGAACTGCAGCCTCACACATGCACTCACCACTTAGTTCACTTTTTATTTCAGAGAGAGAGAGAAAGAGAGAGAGAGAGAGAGAGACGGAGATGGAGAGAGACCAAGACCGGAGACCAGACCACCAGGGCTTCCTTTAGCATCTTAGCATCTCCTCACAGGCCTCTCACATACTTTCTACCTAGTGAGCTATGCTGTCTCTTTCTGTAAGGAAAAATATTTCCTCTGAGGTTAATTTGAATGGGGGCTCTGTAAGTCAAACTGATAATAGAGATTAACAAGAGAAAATGAATTATTCCATTCAGGATCTAGCTCTCTAGATGACTGAAGTTAGAGGTTTATATACTAACGTTGTCACAGAAAAGGGAGAGGGAATGAGAAAGCCTTCTCTGGGAAAAACAGATCCCTTTATAAAAGACACATGGGTGTGGAGAAGAACATGGATGAGAAGGCTGTGGGACCATTTACCTGGTGTGAAGGACCTTTCTAGCTTAGTGACTGTGACATCACTGGTGGTGGATTTACTCTCAGCTTCAGCCTGGGAGGAGACAGCCCCACAAAGGAAGACAGCCTCCTTTCCCAGAAGTTGATGTTTTCACTTAGGTAACAGAAGTCCTGAGGGAAAAAAAACAATTCTGCATCTGTTGAAACTTAAGTAATCTTCACCTTAAAATGACCTTCATACCCAGTTCTGGTTCTGGGTGGGTCCCCATGGTATTATGCCCCCTAGGTGTTAAGCCCTCCACAAAGATGCTATAAATGTCAGGTAAGCCATGAGGCTGAGGCAACAAAACGAAGCGTCCAGGAAGAGGGGGTTTGAGGGACTGCAGGAACATTGTGGATGGTGCTGATTTCTATTTATTTCAGTTTTTAATAATCTTTGGATAAGAGGACAGTTTTTTTTTTTTTTTTTTAAGGGCAGGGAGTTACGTTTATTTTTTGTTAATGGGTTTCAGGGAAATTCCTACCAGGCCCGAACAACTTTCTTATTTATTTATTTATTCCCTTTTGTTGTCCTTTATTATTGTAATTATTATTGTAGTTGTTATTGTTGTTGGATAGGACAGAGAGAAATGGAGAGAGGAGGGGAAGACACAAAAGGCGAGAGAAAGACAGACACCTGCAGACCTGCTTCACCGCTTGTGAAGCAACTCCCCTGCAGGTGGGGAGCCAGGGCTCCAACAGGGATCCTTACGCCTGACCTTGTGCTTTGCGCCACCTGCGCTTAACCCGCTGCGCTACCGTCCGACTTCCCTGAACAACTTTCTACCTCAGCATCCTGTCTTTTATCTTTTTCTTTGTTGTTCTTTTTTTAAAAGATATTTTATTTATTATTGGATAGAGGCAGAGAAATTGAGAGGGTAGGGGGAGATAGCGAGGGAGAGAGAGACAGGCACCTGCAGACCTGTGTCACTGCTTGTGTAGCCTGCAGGTGGAGACCAGGGGCTTGAACCTGGGTCCTTGCTCACTGTAATGTGAGCTCACTGGCCTCTTTTCTTTCTTTTTTTATAAAAATTTCTTTATTAGGGGATTAATTGTTTACAGAGAACAGTAAAAAACAATAGTTTGTACATGGGTAACATATCCAAGTTTTCCACATAACAATACAACCCCTACAAGGGCCTCCTCTGCCATCATGTTCCAGGACCTGAACCCCCCCCCCCCCCAGATTCTTTTACTTTGGTGTAAAAACAGAGAACATTTGACAGAGAAGGGGAATGTGGGGAGAGAGAAAGACACCTGAAACCCTGCTTCACTGCTTCATTGCTTGTGAAGCTTTCCCCCTGCAGGTGGGGACCGGGGGGGGGTTGAACCTGAGCCCATGCACATTTTAACTTGTGCCCTCTACTGCGTGCGCCATGGCACGACCCACTCCTGATTTCTATTTCAAAGTACAGGTGCCCTGTACAGGTGCCCTGTTGAGACTTGAGCAGGCTGGAAAGGCAGTGGGGCTGGGGGTGTTGTTTTCACCGGTTCCCCATGCCGGAACGGGGAGAGGATTTGGACAGTTTCAAACTTCTGCGCGGGGCAGCAGTGTAAGGCCCTGGACCATGAACTCAGAGCTTGAGGACTCAAGTTCCAGCTCCTCCCTGAGCTAGTCACCCTGAGGACACCCGAGGGGGAGGGTGGAGGATGGAGGGGGCAAGAGGTGCCGGCATTGTGCAAACCACCTGTTTATTTTTTTTATTGTTGTGTGGTTATAGTTGTTGTTGTTATTGTTATTGCTATCATCATTGTTGGATAGGACAGAAAGAGATGGAGAGAGGAGGGGAAGACAGAGAGGGGGAGAGAAAGACACCTACAGACCTGCTTCACCCCTTGTGAAGTGACACCCTGCTGGTGGGGAGCTGGGGGCTCAAACCAGGATCCTTACATACGTCCTTGTGCCTTGCGCCATGTGCTCTTAACCTGCTGGCTACAGACGACCACCCAGTCACCTGTTTAGATAAGAAAGACTCAGGCCTGTGAAGCTGGGTGGGGCCTGGGTGGGCGTTGATGGGAGCTGGACTCCAGTGTCACGTGGCCCCTCCTCGTGTGGCTCTGGTCACGTGCCCCACCTTCTGGGCTGCAGGTGCCTCACGCCCTCGCCGCCTGCTCCGGTGTCACGTGCCCTCCCGTCAGGCGCTCACCCCGCAGCTGTGCAGGATGCTTGCGGCCTTCAGCCCCGGCTCACTTCCACTTACTCCAGTTGGACTCGAACCCCGAGACCTTGCCTGTGCAGGGCTGCCTTTTGTGAGCGCAGACCCAGCCTCCTCCAGGAAGACCTCGGGGCCCGGATGGTGCGGCGCGAAGCCCTTGGGCCTCCTTCGTTCTGTTTCGTGTTCGTTCTGTCGCACGGAACAGGTCTGGGACTGGTGCTGGTTCTGTGGCCAGAGCCCCGCCTCTGGCTGACAGGGAGACCGTCATGACAGTGGCTGGTGCTCCTGACCTGGTTCGGCTTGTAGACACCCACTAGGCCACTCCTCCCCCAAGCCAGATAAATCCTCGGCCAGGCCACAGAGGAGCCCAGCCTGCCCCTGTGGGGTGCGACTGTGTGCGCTGCCTCAGTGCTCAGTCCGCTTGGTGTCTTGCTCACTCTGGAGCCGGGACGTGTGGCTCTGGGCTGGTGCTGCCACTTCCACTAGGACTTTATCTGTGACTTAGGAGTTCACGGCATCGTGGGACATCAGGGCCCAGAGCTACTGGGAGCAACTCCGTGTATGAAGTCCACCTCCTCCAGGGGAGTTCCTGTACCTCCAAAGGAGCCAGCAGAGCTAGAGGTAAGCACTGAGCAGGGCAGGTCCTGGGGGAGACAACCCCTGGCGCGTCCGAGGTTCACTTCCTGTTTCCTTTGCCACCCTTAACGATTTTTGCCCAAGTGGCCTTTTCTGGTCTTTCCAGGAAGCCATGTCTTTACTTCGCATTGACAATCTCATCCTTATGGGGATGGTTAGTGGTGGTTGAGCACACATGTTATCCTGCACAAGGACCCGGGTTCAAGCCCCTGGCCCCCACCTGCAGGGGGAAGTTTCAGGAGTGGTGAAGCAGGGCTGCATCTGTCTTTATTTCTCCCTATTTCCCCCTTCCATCTCAACTTCTATCTCTATCCAATAAGTGAATAAATAAAAAATAATTAAAGTGCTATCAAAAAATACAGGACCTCAGCCTTATGGTTGTAAAGTTCCAGTCACCATGGGTGGTGATAGTCACCTTCTGAGGCCTCAAGCTTGCGGTCAGCTAGCTCAAAGAATGCTTGGTGGTAGGTGATTCTGCCCACTACTGGAAAAATAAATGGGTTCCCTAAGCGGTAGCCTGATCCTCAAGGACTGGGGTAGTTGTGTGGTATTTAAAATTATTTTAGTTTACTTTTTATTGTGTTCTCATGGCTCCCCAGCCTGAAACTGTTATTACTTCAAGAGAATAAAATATATCAGCGACATCTATTTGCCATTCACATTTACTATTTAAAAAAAAATTATCCAGAATGACTTACGCTTTTAGTTGGGTGTGATAATTATCAATTATATGTGATAAATTTATCATTCTGTCCTAAATGAAATATCCATAATGGATTATGCTTTTAGTGGGCATGATAATTGCCAATTATATGTAATAAATTTATTGTTTTGCCCCCAAAAGAAATGTTTTCCAGAATGGCTTGTGCTTTTTAGTGGGCAAGGTAATTGAATAATTAAACCATTTTTTAAAATGATAGTCTACATTTTGCAAGGAATGTGCTGAATTATTGCTGTTGATGATGCAGTGAATAAAACTGAGTTATAGCCTTAAGGACTTTGCAATATTGTATTTGAACTGAGGCACAGACATTAATAATTACTGGGCAGATGCAGTTTGACATGTGCCAGGAAGAAGTTAAAGACAGAATACAATAAAATGGGGCTGGTGAGATAGTTTACCTCGGAAGATGTCTGTTTTGCCCTATGCAGCCCTGTGGTTCAAGGCCCAGACCTTGCGGTGGGGTGGTAGGGCTTAGATGCTATGCTGTGTTGCCCTCTCTCCCTGCTTATGTGTCTCTGTCTCTCCATTTCCATCTGTAAAAGTTGTTCTGGAGTAGTAAAGCCCTGGTGAGAACAAAAACAAAGTACAATAATAACAATAACGACAACAGCAAGAAAACCAAGCAAAAAATTGCTGTTTCCCCTCTGAAGATCTGAAAATCCTTTTTGACGGGATCCACTGAGGAAAATTTGTTGGGGATGGGGACACAGGCCTTTGGTGACAGGAGTGGTGAAAAAAAGAAGACTGTATTATAAAACATTACTCAATAAAGCACTAAAATTAAAAAAAAGAAGAAGAAAAAGGGGAGTTCAGGAGGTAGCACAGTGGGTTAAGTGCACATGGCGTGAAGCGCAAGGATTGGCATAAGGATCCAGGTTCAAGCCCCAGGCCCCCCCACTTGCAGGGGGGGGTCACTTCACAGGTGGAGAAGCAGGTCTGCAAGTGTCTCCTCCTCTCTGTCTTCTCCTCTTAATTTCTCTCTCTGTCCTATCCAGCAGCAGTGACAACAACAATAAAAACAATGGCGATGATTAGCAAGGGCAACAAACGGGGAAAAATCGCCTCCAGGAGCAGTGGATTGGTAGTGCAGGCACCAAGCTGCAAAAAAAAAAAAAAGGAAAAAATTTGAGGTTTTTTTTTTTTTTTTTTTTTTTTTTTTTCTTGCGGTAGACCTAGGGAAATGATTTTGGTTGATCAATGACAGTAAGGGAAAACATAGGGTGAAACTTGGACTGGGTGTGGTGTATTGCACTAAAGCAAAGGATTCTGGGGAAGGAGGAAAGGGTTGGATGGGATGGAGGATCTTCTGGGTCCTGGTGCTTGATGGTGGAGAAGCATCTAGGTCTGGGAAGAGTGTCTTCCAGCGTCTATTGCTACAGACAGACTATGACCCACATAGTCAACGACTGCCACCTCTCCAGATTCAAAGGAGGTCTCGAAACTTGACATCAGGCTCAACCTGACGCTGTTGACTGGCTACGGAAGAAGGGCAAACGCTAGAAGAAGAAGCCTAACTGTACTGTGAACCAGTAAGCTCCTAATAAAGTGGGGGAAATGAATTGGTAATAACTTCTTTGCAAGAGATACAGTGTGACTGCCATTTGTGTTGTACTGTTGTCTTTAGTGGTTGTTCTGTGGTCAGCTTTTATTGTTAATTACAGGTAGTAAGTCTGAGTAGATGGCCTGGAGACAGACTGTAGAAGCCACTGGTTATTTGGTAATGGAGTTGACAATGAGGGACACTTGGAGGGGTTTGAAGAGTGAAATGCTAGGTCACAACTGTGCCCTTGATGCATTAGTGATCTGGCCAGAGCTTGCAGGAGAGACACATTCTGCCAGATCGGGACCTGAAGGCTACAAGCCACGTGGTTTAGGCTCAGTTGAGGTTGTAAGTGACCCCAGATAATAGGTGATAGTAACGAGAAGGAAGCTGTTTTTGCCTAATTTATTTCTCTCAGGCCAAGAGACATTTGATTTTTTTCTTTTTACTTGTCCACTAATTCTTTCAACACCTACCACTTCCTCAGTGCCTACTACCGCTAGAGGAGTCATACCTTCCTTGCCCGGGAGATTATTGCTGAGGAAGAGGGATGAGTAAGCGCTTTGCCTTGTGAGTGAGAGATGAGTTTGGGAGGGAGGCCAGTTCTGGCTGAAGGAACAGACATAGGGAAGTGTGTTCAGAATCAAAAGGAGTTCAGGGCATGGTCTTCCGGGAGGGTGAGCCAAACAGTGAGGACTGAGGTCATAGGCTTGTTTGTTAGATTAGATTTGGTGGCAGTTGTGTAAGGTTTGAAGAATCACCAAACTCCTTCAAGAGGAACAGTAATAAAATTTATTTCACATTTCACCTGTGTGGCTCTGTTGACAAAGTGGAGGAAATCGTAGGAAGTGAGGGATGGAGAATGGGCCTAGTGCTGAAAGGCTTATTTAGGAGTCGATGGCAGTGGTCCAGGTAGAAGGTGAACTGGCCCCCAGGTCAGAGGAGGGGCAGATATGGAAGACATCAGAACTAGATTTGGACACTAATTGGACATAGAAGATGAGAAAAAGAGTTGAGGCTGACCTTGAGATTTATGGTTTGGGAGTTGGTTGCCTGCCAAGGAATGAAGTCCAAGTTCTGTGCTCTATTTTGTCTCTCTTGTATGTGAACTGACTCTACCTTGAAGCTGCTTGTAGTTGAAGTAAAAAGCTAAGCCTCTGTGTTCTACAGAAACAGATAAATGCACCCAGTCGGCCGGATGAGGGGTGTAGGTGGCCAACCATGGTCAGCACAGTGCTTTTGGTGTGCATTTTACCGTTGTCGGGGTGTGGCTACTTAACAGGTGTGGTTTGTCCATTCTCCCCAACGGCTCTGGAGAAGGGAACAGAGGCCCAGTGTCCACAGAGCTCTCCCACAGCGACTTGCTCTGTGCCATGATGTTTTATTATTTTATTTTTATTCTATATGTTAGGCTCTCTCTCTCTCTCTCTCTCACACACACACACACACACACACTCTCTCTCTCTCTCTTACACTCTCTCTCTCTCACACACACACTCTCTCTCTCTCTCTCTCTTACACTCTCTCTCTCTCTCTTACACACACACACACACACACACACACACACACACGCACACTCCCTCACTCTAGTGTACTACTTCCCCACCCATGGAACTCTGCTAGTGCCCTTCAGGGTGCTCCCTTGTGATGCAAGAGACTGAATCTATGGCCTGTGTGTGGTAAAACGTGAGAACTACCTGCGAAACTGTCGACAGTTACCTAGATCCTCTGGCCTTCCCCTAATGAATTCTCAAAGTGTCTTTTAAGCACTTTCTCAGTAATTTAGAATTAATTTTCTTTTAAAATGATTTCTTTTATATTTTGTTT
Organism: Erinaceus europaeus; assembly: GCF_950295315.1. NCBI lineage: Eukaryota > Metazoa > Chordata > Mammalia > Eulipotyphla > Erinaceidae > Erinaceus > Erinaceus europaeus. Next base: position 13,980,573 of record NC_080183.1, on the reverse strand, counting down.
TAAGGAAAGAGAGCTACAGAGAAAAAGACACAGAGATAGACCAGAGCACTGCTCGGCTCTGGCTTACAGTAGTGCTGGGGTTTGAACCTGGGACCTTAGAGCCTCATGCACAAAGGCTTATGCATAATCATTGTGCTGTCTCCCAAACCCTAAAGTGACTATAGACTTGGAAGGAGTTGTCACTCTTTCCCTGCAGCAAGGGCCATGAGGGAAGGGCCTGGCAAGTTTGATAATCCTTGGATTGCAGAATAATAGTGGGAAATGAGGTTGACTGGTGCTGGGCTCCCTTGGCAGTGGGGCAGCAGTTTAAAAGGCACCTTCAGGACACAGGAAGGAAGGAAGTCAGGAAGTCTCAGGTTGCTTGGCTTCTGTTGTGAAGGATGCTGTGAGCAAGAGTTCCGTTGAATGGACCTCTTACTTCTCATAGCAAGTCTTTCTGTGTTCCAGTCCTGCCTGCCAAGTGTGGCAAAGGATAGAAAATCATTTAGTGTCATAGCTAAAATACCCTTGTGGACGTAATTTCAGGGTGTCAGTAGCCCTCTGGAAACTCCTGAACGAGTGGCTGTAATTGCTGTTAATTCCTCTCTTGGGGAACCGAAACACTTGTCATACTTGCACTGGACCTTGGGAATAAAATGCCATACTCCCCTCCTCTATTGTTTTTTAAATTAAAAAAAAAATATTTATTTATTCCCTTTTGTTGTCCTTGTTGTTTTATTGTTGTAGTTATTATTGATGTCATTGTTGTTGGATAGGACAGAGAGAAATGGAGAGAGGAAGGGAAGACAGAGAAGGGGAGAGAGACAGACACCTGCAGACCTGCTTCACCGCCTGTGAAGCGACTCCCCTGCAGGTGGGGAGCCCGGATCCTTACACCGGTCCTTGCGCTTTGCACCACCTGCGCTTAACCTGCTGTGCTACCTCCCGACTCCCTCCTCTATTTTTTTAAAAAGGATTTTATTTATCTATGAATTATATAAGAGAGAGAATAACAGGGCATCGTGCTGCTAGAGATCTAATTTGGGATCTCGTGCTCGAGAGTCCAGCGCTTCCTCTGCTGTGCCACCTCCCAGGCCACCCCCCCATCTGTTTTTCCCCCAGTAGGTAGAGTTTTGGCATGCTCAGACAAGACCTTGACTTACACAAAATGATCTTAAAAGTGGTTTATAATGTGGGTGGTAGGAATGGGCTGAATCTGGGTCTGCATCCTGGGGCCCACGGAGGAGCCCTATTGCTCTGTGTTCTGCAGGAATCAAACACAAATGCGTCTCTGCTGCTCACGTCTGGGTCATCCCACACGACGCACTGAGTCTTCACTTGTGATGTGCACTAGTGTGCACCAGAGTAGAAACTGTCTCAGGAAAAGGGCCATGTCTGTTTTGTTTTCCTCTGTATTCCCACCTCTGGAGCTGTGTGCAACTCTCATAGTCTCTAGAAATATTTGTGGAATGAGTGAGACATGAGCCAATCAACTCAAGATAGCTGAGGCTCAAGGCATTTGATGAGGGCCTTAGAGAGATGCACTTCTGGGGGCCACGCAGTCACACACAAAAGTACAAAGTGTAAGGACCTGCGCAAGGATCCTGGTTCGAACCCCCAGCTCCACCCCTTTGGGGGGGGTTGCTTCACAAGCAGTGAAGCAGGTCTGCAGCTGTCTGTTTTTCTCTTCCCCCTTTCTATCCTCTCATCCCTTCTCAATTTCTCTCTGTCCTTTCCTATTAAAAAAAAATGGAAAAGATGAGTTCTTAATGCTGGCACTGAGTCCCAAGCCCCAGTGATTACCTTGGAGGCAAAAAAAAGAAAAAGGAAAAAAAAAGAAAAAGAAAAAGAGATGCATAACACTCCCCAGTTTCCCATTTAACACCAGTGAGGATGCTGAGGTTTAATAAGTTAAATAATATTCCCAAGAGCACACAGGTGGCAGAGGTGGAATTAGAATTTTTACTTCACTTACTTCCAATTCTGTGATTTTTTATTAGTGACATAATAGTGGTTAACAAGATTATCACATTTATAGGGCTATAGTTATTCCCCACAGCCACCACCAAAGATCTGTGCCCCAAGGATAACCACCATAGTTATCACAAGTTGTCACAAAGTCTTAGATGAAGTTTGGTGACATTATTTCCAAGTCCACATTAAGAAGAGCACATAACAGCCTGTCAGAGCTGCAGATGGAGGGGCAGAGCAGAGCCCCCAGACCTGCTTGTACCTCAGTAGAGCAGACTGCTGGGGTCACTCTCAGCGGGCAGTCAGAGCCGGGCCTTTCCCTCAAGTCTGCAATGCCTTTGGCACATTCTTTCTTAATGACCTTTTTTGCTTAACTTTTATGTCCCAAACTTATTAGTCTCCCCTTCCATGAGAATGTGGTTTAAGGGATTTTTCTTAACTTAATTAGATCGGAGGCTTGGCTTATTTGGTGGCATCTAGCTTCTCTGGCAGACTTGTTTCTGAAGCACGAAAGTAGCTCAGTGCCAACTTTTGACAACTTTCTAAGTCTAGTGCCAGTTCCTACAATGCAAACAGAAATGTCTGGGTTCAAGAGTAAAGACAGTACATCAAGAGGCAGGACTTCAGGGCTGTGCACTGAGGTTGCTTTTGGGGAGCCAAGGGCACCTCCATATATAGTTAGCATGAGAAAGAGAAGTTGTTGGGTGACAGTTAGATAGGACCATGCTGGGGACAGTGGAAGGTCTGCTCCATGGCCAGGGCAGCAGACACTCTGGGGTGTGTTTGTTACCTTGGCCACATCCAGCCTGGGTTGCGGACTCCTTCAGTGTGAGCTGCCTGTGTTCTGCTGGACCTGTGAGCCACAACTTTCCCACACTCCCTCACCGCAACTTCTCCAGGCGCCAGCTAGCCCCTGAGCATGTAAAAACTGTGTGTGTGTGTGCGTGTGCGTGTATGCTCTCGGGACAGCTTCAACTACAGGGGTCCTGGAGCCAGCAGATAAATTCTGCAGCCGCTGGTCCTACCAGTCTCTTTGGGAGATGGTCTGCATGGTTCTCAGAAGATTCCTTGTATTTAAGAGCAGTGATTCAATAGACTCCTTTTCATTGGCTCCGCACCTTCAGTCGCTTCTCGTATTTCCCTTTTGGGGGATTCCGTTCCCAACAAATTACTTAGATTAAATGCTTACTTCAGGCCTTGCTTTTGGGAGCACCCAAACTAAGATACCAAAGGCAGAAATCTTAGTACAGTAAGAGGTACTCAACTTCTTGGCAACGGACTCTGCAGACTTACAATGACATTCTCCTTTGTGAAGGTGAATGTTACCCAGGGGATCAGACTGGTCCTATCTGTGGGATAGACTTCACTCCTTGTTCCTGGACAGAGCTGGCCACTGACTCACAGGCCTGATTGCTGACAGCTCTTTTTAAAAATTCATGCAAATAGCTTTCATTCAAACATGCCTGCCTTTCATGTGCTCTGACTGTGACCTTCTCTTGCATGCAGAAAAAGGTTCAGCCCGAGTTTCAAAATCTGCTTATTGATCACTCTGGTGACAGTTTGAGTTTATAGTATAAAATTTCCAGCTGCTGCTGTCAACTTACCTTGCTGTTTTTTCTTATTTAATTAATCAATTATTTTTCTTTCTATTTTATCTGGTAGGGCAGAAAGAAATTGAGAGGGGAGGGGGACCAAGGCTCATGATTATGAGAATTCTACATATGCTCATGAGTACACATTCTCAGATTTGATATTTTCACCTTCCCGTATCATTTTATAAATTGCAATGAAACCATTAAGGCTCAGAAGGAGGAGGAGTGCTGGGGAAGCTGTGTTCTACTCTGCTTCCAAGTCCAGGGAAGAGCTGTGAGAAGAACTGGCGAAGTAGGATAAGGGAAGAAGACCTCTCTGAGCCTCAGGGCTCTGTGGGGAGAAGACATGGAGAATATTGGAGCATGAAGCGGGCCACTGGATATCCGGGAGTTACGCCATGAGAAGCCAGTATGATCTCCTCAGAGGCCCAGGAGACGAGTAGAGGGGAGACATTACAAGTGGGTGTGATGGCTGAAGACAGGAAGTTCGGGCTTTTCTGAATTCGAGTCAGCCTACTGCAGAACAGGACACTCGGAAAACCTTAATGATTTGCGGCATTGCAGAGTAGTTGGCTTTAGCGATGTCCTGGAGTCATGTGGAGGGAAAGCTGTGACTCAGCGTGCCTTTTGGTCCGTCATGGGGCCGGAGGCTTGGCACACTCTGCAGAGCATACACAGCCAAGTGAGAGGTCCCAGTGTCAAGCCCCTGGCCTCAGCCTGTGGGAGAGGAGCTTCACAAGCAGGTCCTCCTCCCCTGCTCTGCCTCTCCTTCGCCACCCTTCCATCTGTCCGTAAGAAATAAAAGATAGGTCTGTGTGTTGAGGTAGAGGAGGGGACTGCCCAGAAAATGGGAGTGGTGACAGGTGTGGCTTGGAAAGGTGGAGGCGGGGCTTGGGTGTTAAACACTAGCCCTGTGAGCTTGAGCTCTGCTCCTCTCGCCCTCTCCCTCCCCCTCTCCCTCTCCCTCCCTCCCTCCCTTCCCCTCCCCTCCCCTTCTCTCCCCTTCTCTCTCTCTGTCTGCCTAACATGTGAATGTTTTCACTTTTCCCAAATAGAGATTAAAATCCCTGAAACTCATGCTCTCTCCTCAATTCTTTGCTGATAACACATGGTTATTTATTTTTTTTGCCTCCAGGGTTATTGCTGGGGCTCAGTGCCTGCATCGTGAATCTACTGCTCCTAGAGGCCATCCCCCCCCTTTGTTGCCCTTGTTGTTGTGGTTATTGTTGTTGTTGATGTCGTTGTTGTTGGATAGGATGGAGAGAAATGGAGAGAGGAGGGGAAGACAGAGAGGGGAAGACAGACACCTGCTTCACCTGCCTGTGAAGCGACTCCCCTGCAGGTGGGGAGCCTGGGGCTCAAACTGGGATCCTTGCAGTCTGTCCTTGTGCTTTGTGCCACGTACGCCTAACCCTCTGCACTACTGCCGCCCAACCCCCAACACCTGTGTCTCTTTTCGAGCTGAATCATGGAGCAGTTGTAACAAGAATCCATGACCTGCTAGCCAGACCTGTTGACCTATTGTGGCTCCTCTGCACTAATTGTTGTGCGTCGCCAATATGTCTGCTCCCCTGAGCCTCATAGTAAAAGGTGCTGCTGCGGCCTCCAGTGTGGACATGCGTGGGATCTTGGCCTCTTAGGGACTCACCCAAACACTGCACACTATCAGCTGGCTTCTTAAGGCTGCTAGGTGGTAGTCAGCTTTTTTTTTTTTTTTTTTTTTTTTTTTAGGTGGATCACATCTCAGGCCATCTTGAATTTTAAAGGAAAGCTTGCAGTGGGCCCACCTCTGTCTTACCGGGTCCTGCTTTCCCCAGGAGAGAGAGAGAGATGCATTTTTCAAAGTAAGCAGACCTAAACAAAAGCAACACTAACTGCAACACTTGCACCCAAGAACTGCCTCTGGCAAGTGCTTAACAGCTGGAGGAGGTGAGGACCTCTAACCTTATCCAGTCATTATCTCCCAGAGAGTCGGACAAGCAAAGAAAATCAGTTATAGTCTCACACACAAAACAAACCCACAATTAAGAAAAAGCAATAGCTCTCCACACTAAGCGGCCTTTGGTTGCAGATACTAATATTACCTCAAGTCCTTCCTCATTATCAACGGCTAGTATAATTCTCTACATGAAAACAAAACACTTTTTTTAACCTTTGGTCAGCGCATAATTAGGGATATAATAGGAAAGGTGGCCCCATCCGCTGAATCACGGATGTCTTGTCTTTTCATACCAGGGAGGGTTTGGAATTACAACAAGGCAATTCAGAGATGCTAATTAGAAATGCAGCAACCACCTTCACTGGCATGTTGAGAATTGCTAAGCTTTCCAGAAATTTCTTCAGCTTCAGGGATGTGATCTGGTTTTGGCTGGTTCTGAGGCTTTCTAGTTTGAGAAAGATAATAACAATGGTTGAGGTGCACAGTGTATTATATTGAAGATTAAATCAGCCATGGCTCTAGCAAGAGGAATATTCTCTGGCTCTCCGCTCTGGGTGATATTTCTTGAGGTCCCGTTGGAGGGATTTAGAGATTTCTTTCAAAAATTGCCTGCCAGGCATTAGCCCTTGGCTTCTCTTTTCTCTAGTATTTTTCCCCCACTCTTTGGTTTTACAACCTGGCTACATTTCAAAATTATCCATGAGTATAAAGACTTACAGTTAATATACATGTCAGAAAATTGCTAGTTCTAGAGCTTAGTAAGTAACCTGTGTGTTGCTTCTCCTGTCATCCCCAGTTTTTACAGTATATGCAATAAATCCTCAATGTCACTGACCATAGCTTCTTGGAAACTGTGACTTTAAGAGAAACATAACAAAACCAGTCTTACCAAAGACCAGTTAATAAAAATAAGAGTTAAGTTTCCACAGTTCATTTCCAGTCATAGACACATCACCCAACTTTTCAAGATCCCAAACATTTTGAGCCTTTAACAACCATTTCTATGCGCCGATTCATCCTTTTTCTGGTCCATTTAGTTTAGGATTTCAGATGGCTAGAGCCTGTCCTGGCAGCTCGGGGCACAAGATGATGCCCAGGTCTAGACCGGAGTACAATCACTCATACAGCCAACCTGGATAGCCAGGGCACAACCATCAGATGACTGAACTATACACATCACTGGGGGTGGGGGTGGGGGTGGGAATACCGGATTCCCCAGAGAAAACCCACAGCAATATTCACCAGATCATGGAATCCATTTCCCCTGCGTATCAATGTTAAGTTAAAACAGCTTTGTCTTTCCTTTCTATTTTTGCCACTAAAGTTATTACTGGGGCTTGGAGCTTGCATGATGACCACAGCTCTTGGCAGCTGACCATTTAACTAATTAATTAATGAACTTTTGATAGAGAAACCTAGTGGATAGAGAAAGAGACACCACAGCACTAGTCTACTACTTGTGGAGTTTCCACCCCTGCAGGTCAGGACCGGGACTTGAATCTGGATCCTCACACATGTTATCTGGTGTTTTCTACTGGGTGAACGAACCACCACCAGATGAAATGACTTTTTTTTTGAGGATGTGCTGTGGCAGGAATAGGATTCATATTTGGGGGAGGAATGAATGAATGCATTTCTCAATTCATCTTGAAGTAGCTTTCCGTACAGTTTAGAAAAATCATGTGTGAGTTTGTATCCTCTCGTGTTATTCAGAAATGTTATTCAGTGCATTTTGTCCTTAAAAAGTTCTGTTTAGAATCTTCAACTCGGATATGAGTTACAGCTCAGCATATACTGTGCCCTCATAGTATTACGGTCTTAGAAATCTCCTGTCCTTCCATTCATTGAATTCAACTGTGATCTTAAGTAATAGCTTCTTCTCTCCTCCATTATCCCAGCTGAAGAGAGGTCTCTTCCTCTTTTATTTCCTGTGTTTTTTTTTTTTTTTGGTTTTTTAGGATTTTCCTTTCATTCAAATACATTTTTTTTTCATTGAAACTATTTTAGAATCTTTGTTATTTCTGATTCTTCTCTTGGGGGAGAGAGCTATTCAGTGCTGTCATTTCCCATTGTTGTGACACTGGGCAAAGCATTTGACCTAGCTTCAGTTTCCCTACATACAAAGGGTAGTGTTAGAACCAATCCTTTATGATTGCTGCAAGGGAGAATGAAATACATATATATTAAATATTTATTTATTCATTATCCCTTTTATTGCCCTTGTTTTATTGTTGTAGTTATTACTGTTGTTCTTGATGTCATCCTTGTTGGATAGGACAGAGAGAACTGGAGAGAGGAGGGGAGGACAAAGAGGGGGAGAGAAAGCTAGACACCTGCAGACCTGCTTCACCGCTTGTGAAGCGACTGCCCTGCAGGTGGGGAGCCGGGGGCTTGAACCAGGATCCTTCCGCCAGTCCTTGTGCTTTATGCCACATGCGCTTAACCTGCTGCGCTACCACCCGACTCCCAGAAGAATGAAATATTTTAGCTCCTCTGAAGGCCAGTGTTCAAAACATGTTAATACACAATAATGATAGCAGTAATACAGTGATTTAGATATTTGAGGACAGAGAGAGTCTCACAATTCACAGCAGGCAGCATGGTGTTCAGTCGACATTGGCTGCATTGGTTTTTCTCTTCCAGGGAAGCAAGATGTTTCAATACAGTGCACAAAATAATTCTGGGGCTGATATTTCTCTGTAGCATCATCAAAACAAGCTGTCCACGCTGATAGGAGACCAGAGTCTTTGATTCAGATGGCTTAACCTTTGTAGTCTTTTCTCATAACCTTTAGTTCAAGCGCTTAGCCTTCTACCTCCCTTTGTCTCTCCAAGGATGACTTGGGTTTAGGCTGACCGCTGGCTCCACACCTTTGGAGAAAGGCTCTTTATAGATCTCTGCACTCATGAGCCAACTGCACAGGAGTCTTGCTGAGCAGAAGAGGAAGAATTGCACAAATAACACTGATAAGAAACAGGTATCTCTGGGCTTATTGCTAGACCTCGGAAATAGATAATGACCAAGGCAAGTCCACAGGTATCTTGCAGGATTATTGTATTTTTGTTGTTGTTGTTGTTGTTACCAGGATCATTGCTAGGGCTCAGTACCTGCAGGATGAACCCACCACTCCTGGCAGCAAATTTTCCCTTCTCCCCTTTCTATTCTTTGATAGGACCTAGTAGAAACATTGAGAGGAGAGGAATAGACATAGAGAAAGAACAGCACTTTTCTTTTCTTTTTTTTTAAATATTTTATTTTATTTATTTATTCCCTTTTGTTGCCCTTGTTGTTTTATTGTTGTAGTTATTGTTGTTGTTGTCATTGTTGGATAGGACAGAGAGAAATGGAGAGAGGAGGGGAAGACAGAGAGGAGGAGAGAAAGACAGACACCTGCAGACCTGCTTCACCGCCTGTGAAGCGACTCCCCTGCAGGTGGGGAGCCGGGGTTCGAACCGGGATCCTTATGCCGGTCCTTGTGCTTTGCGCCACCTGCACTTAACCCACTGCGCTACAGCCCGACTCCCCTCTTTTATTTTTTTTTAATGGTGAAAAGAAAGGAGTTTTATTACACTAGTGGGCAAGAGAAGGGAGTCTCTTCAGAAAGTTCCTCTGCCCCAACAAAAGAATAGCACAAGTTTAAATAGCATTTTTCAACAGGTTACATCATGGTTACATTTTCATTTCAAAGGAGCAGGACAAGGTGAAAGAACTTTCACAGGGAGGTGTCAAAAATCAATGTGTTATTTAGATGCAAAGCAAGTAGGCAAAAGAGGATGTGGAACTTACTTCCGTGGAGTTGCCCCTCCCCCTGGTGCAGGCCTTCTCAACAGCTCTCATCTCCAAGGATGCTCCCTGGTGCACAACAGCACTTTTCATGAAACTTTCCCCTTTCTGGGGAGGTGGGGATGGGGACATGAACCCAGGTTGATGTATGTGGTGAGATATGCATTGAACCTGGTGCCACCACCCAGCCCCATTTTATAGGGTTTTGTCACTAAGACCACTGTGTCTTTTCCTCTGTGGTTCTGAGTATGGTAACTCATTTAAAGGAAACATGTCATCTCTTTCTAAAATAGATGTCAAAATATTTCGAGGGGCTGGAGAGATAGCATAATGGTTGTACAAAATATTTTGAGCTGGAGAAAGCTTGATTTGGGTGCCATGACTTCTCGTTCCACCTTTGGCTAGCTCTTGCTGGGTCATTTATAGGCTATTTTGAATTTCAGTGAGTATGGTTACTTTGAGAAGAGCCTTCTACCTTGTCTGTGCATAGATCCTGCCACTGGAGTGGAAGAATTTGAGTGCCAATTCAGTGAACAAATTATTAATACTAAAAATGTAACCCCTCAGTTATTGCCTTTCTACTTATTACCCTTTTCTTTGGGGCAGTGCTTATTTAAAATTGGTAGTGGATACATGCGCACATGTGTTCTGTCTCATGGGCCCTGGTTTATATCTAGGCTCTGTGGCTTTTTCAGGAAGTGCACTGCCCGATAGGGAGTAACGGAGTCCTATGAGCTAGGAACAGTCTCACCAGAGCACTGGAGCTGAGAGGTTGACGTCCCACACCTGGCCTCTCTGTACACAATCCAAAGTGAAACGTGTTGAGGTGGTTGGCAGTGGTTGTGTTGATTTGGTTGAACTCAGCAGATGCAGTATCAAATGTTATGGATTGGGAGAAGGGTGCAGGACGATGAGCCCCACCCTAAGGTTCCAGGACTGGAAGAAATAATAGGCTTTATAGAGACAGGGGGCAGTTCCTGCTATCTTAAGAGTTTAAGAAGCAGTAGCTAATTATTACTGTAACCAAGTTATTTGGGAACTTGGTTTACTTTGAAAATCCCAATTATGTTCTCCTTTAAGACACTGATTGGTGGCCACAAGGTTATTTCCCCTGCATGGCCGTGCCTGCTTTGCCGTGTGCACAAGCCATGTTAGAACCCGACCCTCACCAGGCTGGAGGGAGCTGCAGTGCTGGTCTGTCTGTCTTCTCTCTGCCTCCAAAAAAGTCAGCCTGGGGTGGTGAAGCCCCAGGGATGAATATATCTTAGTGAAATATTAAAAATCAGAGCCATTTCATAGACTCCTTCTGACCCTAATTTGCCCCTAATATCATCTTCTCCAGAAAATGTTATTTTGAGTCCCTAAATTTAGATCTTCAGGCTACTTGTTTTGTTGATCTCTTTGGCTCACTTATCTCTGACAGAGTTAGTTAGACACATTTGAGATTATCAATGTATGCATGTTGAATCAAAGAATGAATCAGTAATAGAGACTATTATGTACTCTTGATCACTGGGAGGAAGAGACTGCACTGCAGAGACAAAAATAGGAGTATATTAATGTGTGTGTGTGTGTGTGTTTTCATATGTCCATATATGTGCCATTCATTGCAAACAGGTGCATGGTCAGGGAAGGGCAGTGAGGAGATCTAGAAGTGTAGACAGTGTTTTCATTTAGCTCACATTGCCACAGATGCAAGTGTACTGGGGATTTACTTAGCAGTTGTGTTGAGAATTTTATTTATTTGTTTATTTATTTATTTATTTAATGAGAGCGCTGTTCAGCTCTGGCATACGGTGGTACAAGAGATTGAGTATGGGACCTCAGAGTTTCAGGCATGAGAATTTTTTTACATAACAATTATGCTATCTCCCTGTCTGGGAATGTTTTTTAATTTTTTTTTGGGGGGTATTATCTTTATTTACTTATTGGACAGAGACAGTCAGTAATTGAGAGCGGAGGGGGAGATAGAGAGAGAGAGAGATACTTGCAGCCCTGCATCACCACTTGCAAAGCTTCCCTCCTGCAGGTGGGGACCAGGGTCTCGAACCCAGGTCCTTGTACATTGTGACATGTGCACTCAACTAGGTGCGCCATCACCTGGCCCCCAAGAATGCTTTTTTCTTTTTGCCTGTCTACAACTCTAGGAGTTTTCTTGTTCTTTTGCCATCTCTTCTAATTATTCAATTCTCCAGAGGCCCAACTCTTGCAAGGAGATAGTCTCTCAAACCAAGGTCCCAATTTTTCTATTCCCTATCTGTTTTCCCACTACTCTCTGCTCTTCAATTTTAACAGGTTTAAAAAAGAAGCGCAGCTGATGATATCACTCCCCTCTCTTTAATCTTCCAGTTTGTCAGGCCAAGGAAGCTGCATCTCTCTGTCCTCTGTGCTTAATGTTCTTCCATCTTTTCAGCAGCAAAATGACTGCTCAGTAGTTCCGAGCCTTAGAGCTGGTGCGTGATTAAGCTGGCTTCTCCAGAACACTCAGGAGTTTGGGCCTTGGAGGACAACAATCTTTCACTACTACAGCTCACTGAAATGCATTGCAGGAAACATCATCTTTCTAAACTCCTGAAGGATTTTGAACTTTCTCTGAGCTTCGTTCTCTTCCTATTTCCTTGCCCCAACCTTTCTGTTGTAAGTTGCCTTTGTCCTGATGTCTGGCATAAGGGTTCTGATGCATTTCAGCTTGCTTCCTTTCTTCTTCCTCCTTCTGATAGACACACAGACACACACACACACAGAGAGACACACAGACACACACAGACACACAGACACACACACACAGAGAGACACACACACACACACACACACACACACACACACACGGCGGGGGGGGGGGCTTTTCCTTACTTGAAGCAGCTGCTTCTACTTGAAACTCTGTTTTCATGTTTGAGATGATGTTCTCAACTCTGATGTTTGAATTTGAAAATACTTTTGTGACAGTCAGGTGGTGGTTGAATACACACACTACCATGCTCAAGGGCCCAGGCTCAAGCACTGGCCGCACCTGCAGGGGGAAGCGTCACAAGCAGTTGAACAGTGCTACAGGTCTCTTTCTCTGTGTGCGCCTGCCCCCCCCCCTCTCTCTTTCTCTCTCTCTCGCCTTCAGGTTTATCACTGGTGCTCAGTGCCTGCACTATGAATCCACTGCTCCTGAAGTACTTTTTTATTGGATAGGACAGAGAGAAATTGAGAGAGGAGGGGAACACAGAAAGGGGGAGAGAAAGACAGACACCTGCAGACCTGCTTCACCACCTGTGAAGCAGCCCCCCTGCAGGTGGGGAGCCGGGGGCTCGAACAGGGACCCTTAGCACTAGTCCTTGCGCTTTGCACCTCTTAGCTGGGTAAGGTACCACTACAGGTGTCTCTATCTCACCTCTTCCTCTAACTTTTTTTCTGTCCTAGCAAATAAAAGGAAGGAAGAAAGAAAAGAAGGTAGGAAGGGATGGATCTTAAAAAAGAAAGAAAAAATGAACTTTTTTTTTTTTGGTACCTGGATGAACAGCAGAATCGTAAGATGACTGAAGTTTCTTCCTCCCCCTGTTCCTGTAGTTGCTTGTCTGTAATCAGAGAAGTCAGGGCTTGTCAGTTTTTCCTCTGCCCGGGTTCCCTGAGGGAAATTGACTGGAACTTTGTGACTGAACCAGGATTGACCAGGGGTTTTCATAGATTAGAAAATGAAGGCCAAGCTTCAGCTTTCTAATTTTAGAATAAAAATCAAATGACTTTTAGATTTCAGTAGACACTACGCCATTTATTCATGAGAGTGATGTGTTATTTAGTACTTGGCCTCAACTGGACCAGAGTTCTGGAGTGTCCTGTGATAATCGCACTGCCTGGGTGGGTCTCACTAACATGGTTGCATGCTTCTCTTTGGGGACTGTGGGGAGAGAAAGAGAACACCCTTGTCGAAAAATCCGTTTCTGCTTTATTATTCAGAAAGCGCTGCTGTTAGCGTCTACAGGAGCATTTCCCAGGAACCATCTCAATTATTGATGACTCAGTCCTCATTATTTAATGGATGCTGGACTTTAAGGGAAGCAGGAAGGAACTTTCCTTGTTACTTGGTGATACATATTGTCTCCCCCATGCCCATAAGGAAGATAGTGACATAACCAGGAGAGACCAGGGGACATGGAGAGAAAAGGAGAGACAGGAGAGGACAGGACAAAATGACTCATCTCCATTTCTCTCTGTCCCATCCTACAGCAACATCAATGGCAACAACAACAATGACAACAAGGGCAACAAGATGGGAAAAAAATAGCCTCTAGGAGCAGTGGATTCACAGTGCAGGTTATCCAGCGATAACCCTGGAGGCAAAAAAAAAAAAAAAAGAGAAAGAGAAATTATTTGCCATACTATGTTATAAACTCCCTTACTAGAAAACATTTTTTAATAAAAATTTTTATTAGTGATTTAATATTGATTTACAAAATTATAAGATAACGGGTATAATTCCATACCTTTCCCCACCACCAGAGTTCTGTGTCCCTGTTCCCTCCACTGGAAACTGCAGTGGTTCCTCCCAATGTCACAGTCAATCTCTGTCAGTCTGGGCTCTCAGTCTCTGGTCACAGCTGGGAACATCTAGGCTGCTGACCCAGCCTCCCTTTGGTGAGTGGGGCCGTCCCTACCATTGTTAGTCTAGAATACTCTCAGTGGAAGCTTTTTTTTTTTTTTTTTGCCTCCAGGGTTATCGCTGGGGCTCTGTGGCTGCATCATGAACCACTGCTCCTGGAGGCTATTTGTTTTCCCATTTTGTTGCCCTTGTTGTTGTCATTGCTGTTGCCATTGATGTTGCTGTTGTTGGATAGGACAGAGAGAAATGGAGAGAGGAGGGGAAGACAGAGAATGGGAGAGAAAGCCAGACACCTGCAGACCTGCTTCACCGCTTGTGAAGCCACTCCCCTGGGGCTTGAACCCAGATCCTTAAGCGGTCCTTGCGCTTTGCGCCACGTGCACTTATCCCACTGCATTACCGCCGACCTGGAAGCTTTCACCCATCCAATGCTGCATAGTAAACATTCCCCAAGTCTCAGTGGCGTACACAGTAAGTGCTTTTTGCTCATGGGGCTTTGGGTTTGGCTGTTGAACCTGTGCTCTAGGTTCAGATTCAAGTTTGTTCCTGGTTGCATCCTTCTGAGGACCATAGAAGTGCTAGTGTGGGGCGGAGGGGAGACAGCATAATGGTTCTGCAAACAGACTCTCATGCCTGAGGCTCCAAAGTCCCAGGTTCAAACCCCCGCACCACCATAAGCCAGAGCTGCACAGTGCTCTGGTTGAAAAAAAAGAAATGCTGGCGTACGTAAGAAGGAACTTACCCCAGAGACTGCGTTGAGCTAGGGATTCTATTAATTAGTCAGTGTGTTTATTTATTAAGGGAAAGAGGTGAGTTGCGTTGGCGCACAGGGGAAATTTCCCTACTAAATCCTTGTTTTTGCTGAATCTCAAAGGACAGATTAGCACCAGATTAAAGAGGAGGAGGAAGACCCTGAGTTTATCACTAACATGCATGTGCAGGATTAACTTGGCCAGGGACCAGGCAATGGCGCATTCGATTCAACGCACACATTACAGTGCGCAAGTACCCAGGTTCAAACCCCTGGTCTGCACCTGCAGGGGGAAAGCTTCAGGAGCACTGAAGTAGAACTGCAGGGGTCTCTTGTCTCTTTCCCTCTAGCTCCCCTTCCCTTCTCAAGTTCTCTCTGTCTCAAGTAAATAAATAAATAGACAACGTAAATCTTTGAAAAACCAGAATTAACTTGGCTGTGATTTCACAGTCCAAACAGCCAGCAGTCCCATAAATCCCATTTTTTATTTTTTCCAAGCAGGGACAGTTGTTACTATGCATCTGTATTACAAGTTAGCTTTGAGATCAGCACTGTTATTCCCCTCTCAATCCCTGCCTCATTGAGAAGTAATACTGATACCTTTGAGTTTCTTCTTTAATCAGTTCAAGAACAAAAAAAAAAAAGAAGAAAAGGAAATCAAATAGAACATAAGCTACCATTTGGGGGAGAGAAATGATTCAGGCAAGTGAAATACAAAAAATGACTGTACAGATGAGACACTTATTCTTAAATGACAGCTTGAGACCGTCACACTTAAAAAAAAAAACACCTCAGACTTAGGAGACTGAGGAAAAAGTGAAGCATAAAGTTTTGGCTTTCTTTTTGCTTCTGAGTCACCTCATAAAGCCTACAAAAGCAACAGGGTCAAAAACAGATGAACTTTCTGATTCAAGGGTTCACGATATTCAGCAAAAAAAAAAAAAGTCTGCCTTTGTCAGTTATCTTCACGGAGACAGAGATAACAGTGAAATACCTAACGGCCTGGGTAGAAGTGATCATCCTGGAGGCGGTCAGGTTTTGGTGGGAAAGAAAAAACTGCAAAATAAGATGAGTTCAAAAGTATGACCGGGTTTCCTGCGGGTGTGTGTGCGTGTGCATGTGTGTGCGTGTATGTCTGTCTGTCTGTCTCCAACCCGACCGCTCCTGACAACCATTTCTGTTTGTTTGTTGCCTCTAGACAGAGACAGAAAGGGAGAGACAGACACAGAGAAACAGGCAATGCACGGCACGGCTCCAGGGCTCAGAAAGATTCCCCCCCCCCCCCCCGCAGGGGCTCCCACTGCTAGCCCTACGCTCGAACCCCAGGTCCTTCCATGTAGTGACATACATTCTACCAGGTGAGTCACCTGCCAGCTCCCATAAACTGGTTTTTCCATGGGCAGAGCCAGAATGAATAACAGTGCTGATCTGTAGCATTTCTCAGCTTTCCACATAACAATTCAACCCCCTTAGGTGCTCCTCTGCCATCTTGTTCCAGGACCTGAACTCTCCCTACCGCCCCAGAGTCCTTCATTTTGGTGCAGTACCCCAAAGGGAAAGTATATTTTTAACGAAGGAGAGACAAGATTAAGGGAACTAGATCAATGCTCTGAGTCATTTGATCACTTCCACCTGGAAGGATTTCCCAGCACGGCTCACCTCCGTGTGGTCTTGTCGTTGTTCCTGTGTTCTTTATAGTGGCAACTTTTTCTCTCAGGGAGAAAGGGCTGGCCTGAGCAGTTTTGGTCCTTTTCCTCATTATTGTCTCATTTCCTACACGGCTGACTCTCCCAAGGCTGATGGCTCACTATATGAATATGTTTCTCTTCTTTCTTCTGTGCGTCTTCAAAGGACACTTGTGTCAAAGACATTGTCATACAAGGCTTCGGCCCGTTGGAATTGAATTGTCTAGCTGAGAAAACTGCTCCCAGCAACCGGTCAGCTTTCAAATCCGCCTGGTTTCCTCATTCAGACAAGCAGCACATTTTGGCGACAAAGACATTTGGGACCATCGTTCCCAACTTTGTTTTGTGGAGTCTCAGAGAAGTTGAAGACTTTCCCAAGGTCAGGCAGCTAGTTATCGGCAGCACTGGGATTAGAGCCCAGGTTGCCTTAATTTTGCTCTTTCTATTACATTTGATTTAATTCCAGAATCTAGATTCCAATTAAGGGCACAGACATATTAAAGTTAATCGTTAACCTCCAAAGTGGCAGATTGAGTTTTAATCGAGAGAAAGCTGCAATTCTCAGTAGGGAATAATAAGGAGGCTATTGGGAAAGGATAAAACTGCTCAGGAATAAAACAGCTTCCTAGCCTCTCTCTCTCTCTTTTTTTTTTTTTTTTGCGGAAATATACCTAACAGAAAAAAAGTGTATTCCAAGGCATGCAAATTTCAAGCAAAGGCATTTGACAGAAAAGCAGGGAACTATTGTCAACCCTAATCTGGCGTTTTCCCCTCCTGGGCTTTTCTGGAAAACCCCAGAACAAAGAATCAAAATGTCATGACCAGTGAGAAAGGGGGTGGGGGCTTGGGAAGGGCTCTGTGTTTTCACCCTGAAAACCTGTCCATTATTTTCTCTAGCTTTAGAAATATGATTTTGGAGGTGGGAATTTCTTATAAATCAACCCGGGCTCTCTGCTTTGTTATAGCGACAATAATACTGAATTTAAATAGCTCCAGTCTCCAAATAGGTCACAGTACCTTGCTGATAATCTTGAGCTGCTTGTTCTTTTCTGCCTCCCACGATCCCCGTTTAGCTCAGCTGTATACACTTTCATCTTTTCTCTATATGTCTTCCTCTCTGTACTCCCCCCCCCCCCCCTTAATGCTGAGAAAGGACCAGACAAAGCAGTTTTAGTCAGTTTTCTCACAACTCTTTTTGTGTAGGAGAGGAAAAAAAAAATCGATCCTCTCAGAAATGACTTTTTTTGCCCCCAGGGCAAAAATTCACTGGGGCTTACTGCCCACACTACAAATCCACTTCTCCTAGTGGCCATTTTTTCATTTCATTGCACAGGACAGAGAGAGGAAGGGGAGATAGAGAGGGAGAGAGAAGGAGAGATACCGCAGACCTGTTTTGTAGCTTCTGAAACATCCCCCTTGCAGGTGGGGCACCAGAGGCTTGAACCCGGATCCTTGCACTGGTCCTGATCTTGCGAGACCTCTAGAACAGAGCTGGGAGCAGAACCAGGGCCTGCCCCTCCCCTTCCTTCTAGGGCATGTAGAGCCTTACCACTGGGACTGACCCCTCCTTTCTTTTCCCCAAAGTTCTCACCATTGCGTTAGAAAGACATTGGTGTCTAAAGAGTGTGTGGAAGTTACTCAGATTTTCTGGGTCTTCCTCACCTTTTTTTTTTCCTTTTTGCCTCCAGGGTTATTGCTGGGGCTCAGTGCCTGCACTATGAATCCACTGCTCCTAGAGGCCATTTCATTTTTTTTTTTCCTTTTGTTGCCCTCATTATTACCCTTGTTGTTGTCATTATTATTGTTGTCATTGCTGTTGTTGGATAGGACAGAGAGAAACTGAGAGAAGAGGGAAAGACACAGGGCAAGAGAAAGACAGACACCTGCAGACCTGCTTCACCGCCTGTGAAGGGACACCCCCCCACCCCCGCAGGTGGGGAGCCGGGGCTCGAACTGGGATCTTTACGCTGGTCCTTGAGCTTTGCGCCATGTGCGCTTAACCCGCTGCGCTACCGCCCAATCCCTGGTTTTCCACGTCTTTACAGGAGCTAGACACATCATCAGTGCATTTCTCTTTGCTTTCCTCCTGCAAATCTGATTTGCTTGTTTGATGATTTGTCCGGCCTATAAGAGCACACTGAGTTGTACAGAAACGATTTCTTTCCAGCCCCACGCTTACAGAGTAAGCGGCATTGGTTGAGAAAGTTACGGCCACAGATGGCGGAGTAGGAGAGATGGGTCATGAACTATCACTGGAGGGTCACTTTCTTCCTTTGGAAGGAGACTTGGGCTTCTTACACTGAGATTTTTAAATTAAATCGAATTTTTTCAAAGGTTTAAAATTTTTTTATTATCTTTATTTATTGGATAAAGACAGCCAGAAATCAAGAGGGAAGAGCGTGATAGGGAGGGAGAGAGAGACACCTGCAGCCCTGTTTCACCACTCACAAAGCTCACACTCCCTTTTTCTGCCCCCACTCCCCTAGCCCCCCATCTGGACCTTCTGTACCAGCATGAGCATGTCCCTAGACTCCCTCTTCCTACACCCACCCTCGGACTGCTCTCTACCTGTCTTCCCCTCTTTTGCTCACTTCTTTCCTTTTTCCCTCCCTTGATATTTCCTTCTTTCAACTCTAGAATCGTTCATTCGTTCATTCGTTCATTTGCTTGTTTTTATTCCATTTTTATGTGTGTAGCTGTAGCCTCACAAAGGCATGGATCCACTACTCCAGGTTGCGTTTTCATTCAGATAGAAATGGAGACAGAGATAGGTAGATAGATAGATAGATAGATAGACAGAGAAACAGACAGACAGATTCCACAGCATCTGAGCTTTCCCCAAGGCCATAGTTCCTTCCTGTGGTGCCTTGGTGCCATGTCTTGAACCTTTCTTGTGCATGGCCAGACTTGTGCCCTACCTGGTGAGATATCGCTCTGACCTGGTGTTCTCTCTCTCTCTCTCTTTCTCTCTCTCTTTCTGTCTTTGTTTTGTGATTTAATATTTATTTACAAAATTATGAGACAACAGGGGTCTAATTCCCCACAGTTCCCCCCAGCAGAGTTCTGTGTCCCCATTCCTCCCACTAGAAACTGCAGCAGTTCTCACAAGGTCACAGGTGTGAGGTGACTGTTACAAATATTTGCCCATTTCCCATGGTCCTGCCTTCCTTTCCTTTCTAAGTCACAACCACACCTGGCCAAATATCATGGTCTGGTGGAGCTGGCTGCACTGACTTAGTTGAGGTCAGCAGAGGCAGTATAACAGAGTAAAGCATCAAGAAATACAAGCAAAGTCCTAGAAGTTCCAGGACTGGGAGAAATTAGGGTGTTTTTTTAAGTCAAATTGTATTTTTTTTTAAAAAAAATTTAATGCTTATTTTCTTGTTTTAGTGATTTAATAATGATTGACAAGGTTGTGGGATAAAAGGGGTACAATTCCATACAATTCCCACCACCAGAGTTTGTATCCCATCCCCTCCATTGGAAGCTTTCCTAGTCTTTATCCCTCTGGGAGTACGGACCAAAGATCTTTATGGGCAGCTGAAGGTGGGAGGTCTGTCTTTTCCGCTGGACATGGGTGTTGACAGGTTGATCCATATCCCCAGCCTGTTCTTATCTTTCCCCAGTGAGGTATGGCTCAGGGGAGGGAGGAGGGGTTTCCAGGACACGTTGGTGAGGTCGTCTGCCCAGGGAAGTCAGGTTAGCACCATGGTAGCATCTGCAACTTGTTCCTTGCAGTACAGTTTAAGAAGGCAATAGATAGTTGTTATTTATTTATTTATTTATTTTCCCCTTTGTTGCCCTTGTTTTTTGTTGTTGTTGTAGTCATTGTTAGATGGAACAGAGAAATGGAGAGAAGAGGGGAAGACAGAGAGAGGGAGAGAAAGAGACACCTGCAGACCTGCTTCACCGCCTGTGAAGCGACTCCCCTGCAGGTGGGGAGCCGGGGGCTTGAATCGGGATCCTTACTTGGTCTTTGTGCTTCGTGCCATGTGTGTTTAACCCTCTGCACTACCACCTGACTTCCCAGACAGTTGTTATTATAACTAATTTACTTGGGAGCTTGGTTTACTTTGAAAATCTCTGGGGGCGGGGGGGGGAGGGGGCTGAGTGGTGGCACACCTGGTTGAGTGCACATGTCATAATGCGCAAGGACCTGAGTTCAACAGCCCAGTCTCTACTTGCAGGGGGGAAGCTTTACAAATGGTGAAGCAGGGCTGTAGGTCTCTCTCTCTCTCTCTGTCTCTCTTTCTCTTTCACCCCTTCCCCTTTGATATCTGGCTGTCTCTATCCAATAAGTAAATCAAGATAATAAAAAAATTAAAAAACCAGAAACATAAGAAAATCCTCAGCTCTATGTTTTAATGTTTGTAGTGTTGACATTAGTTTATTAGATAGAAATTGAGAGGGAAGAGAGAGATAGAGGACAGAGATACCCACGGCACTGCTTCACCACTAGATTACTAGTGAAACTTTTCTCCTGCAGGTAGGGGCTGGGGGCCTGAACCTGGGTCCCTGTGCACTGTTAACACAGGCACTCAACTGGTCCCAACAGTACTCTTTATTGAGACCTTTATCAAGTCTTTCTCTGTATTTGATTAGCATCACAAACTACCTATAATTGTCCTTTATGTGATTTTGGGGAAGTGAAGATTAATTCGAAGGTTAAATGAGCCTTTCTGATTTGAGGTCCTGTTTTCTAGACTTAACGATGTTATCAATAGTTGTTTACTCCTGACACCCCCTTCCCCCAGTACTGTCTGTCGTAGGGAAGCAAGTTCCAGTTCTCTTGAACTCCCAGTGGCTACTGAACATGGGGCAAAGCAGTGGAGGGTGAGAGTTCTTAGGAAAACATTGATGGGCTTCCCAGTGCTGGGTCCGTCCTGGTAGTTGCCATGAAGAGTCAATGGAAACCCATGAGTCAGGCAAGAGGAACTCCATTTGTGGGGGACGGAAGTAATAGAGATGAAGAGATGTGGAGGGTATCACCAACCGAGACCAGCCTCCGAGAGATTTTCTAGGTGGTCCTAACTGGGAGCAGATCTTCTGCTACTGGTTCTTGCAGTCAGCCAGCAGTGATTGGTTGATCCTGGATTCCTCATTTGCATATGGCCACATTGCCACCCATGCCGTAATGATTGTTTTTATCCTAAGCTAAGTGTGGATATCCTGTTCAGGAAACCATGTTCCTAGGGCCTCTGTCTGACCTTAACCTGCCCATAGAAAACCTTCTCTAGGGAGTCTTGCCGTAGCACAGTGGGTTAAGCGCAGGTGGGCAAAACACAAGGACTGGCGTAAGGATCCTGGTTCAAGCCCCAGGCTCTTCACCTATAGGGGAGTCGCTTCACAGGCGGTGAAGCAGGTCTGCAGGTGTCTCTTTCTCTCTCCCCTTCTCTGCCTTCCCCTCCTCTCTCCATTTCTCTCTGTCCTATCCAACAATGATATCATTAACAACTACAACAATAAAACAAGGGCAACAAAAGGAAATAAATAAATATTTACAAAACCCTCTAATATGGGAACTCATATCTCTGTCCCATATTAACTTCTGTGTTTATCATAAAAGATTTGCAGCAGACTCACCTTATTTTAATTCCTAGCACCTACTATAAGCACAGCTGAGCAGTGCTTTGGGCTCCCCACACACACACACACACATGTTCTTTCTCATAAAAATAAAGAAGTGTATTTTTTAAAGACACTGTTGAAATTTGTTTTTGACAATAAAGGCGGAGCTGCTTTCTTGGTCCTGTCTATGTGTTCAGGATGAGCAATGCAAAGTTGAAGTGTAAGATTCCAGAAGGTTTGTTAGAGAAAAACAAGGAAGACACGAATTCACTCAGTTTATTCCACTGACAGTAACTGTTGGTGAGTCTGTAGCTTTCAGAAAAGAAAGGGTTGCACTTGAAAAGAAAAACCACCCAAACTGTCCTCCCCATTCTTCCTTCCAGGTGCTTACTAAGTGAGTTTTGTCTCAAAATACTTTGTTTTTGAAATAGAAAGATCCCAGCGTCAAGGGGGTCCTGGATCAACAGCTCCAGTGTCAGCTCAGTGTTCTGTTTATTCTGAGCAAGAGAATGAGCCATTTTAGGTGAAAGAATTTCATTATACCCCAGCCCCTCCTCATCCCTCTCCCCCCCTCACTCCGTTCCCTGGCAGGGAGCCCTGCTACCTGCATGTTTTGATCTGCTTGTGCCGAGTTCAGCAGCCATCTTGCGGCCAGCCACCCTTTCAGCAAGAGCTCTGCATGCTGGGTAAACTGTGCTTTTTCTTTGTCGGTCTTTAAGCGGAAAAGAAGCACATGGATGTAGAAAACAGGCCTGTTCTGTTCCCTCAGGGATGCTTTTTGCACCTTGGGCAGTTTTTTGTTTTCTGATTTTTGTCTGGTGGTTCTTCTCTGATGGCACGCCCCATGTCTTGTATTTGAGTTCCAAAGCTCTGGAACCTTCTCACAGCAGCAGGAGTCTGCATGGGAACTGCCCAGGTGTTTTGGGAGCTGTTGGCAGGTGTTTGTACTCTGGAGGGGGAAAGAATCATCTTGTTCCCCCGAGTCCTTCAGAGATCAGATAAGGGTGATGCAGACTAACACGAGAGAATGCGTAAAACAGTTTCGTCATATTGTGCAAACCTCCTGGATGTATGGGAGAGAACCAGAAGCTATAAAAAGCTCGCCGCATATGATCCTGAACATAACCTTTGAAAAATTACTTACTGGGCACTGGGCGGTGGCACCACGGGTTAAGCGCACGTGCTGCGAAGCTCACAGACTGGCGTAAGGATCCTGGTTCTAGCTCCCTGGCTCCCCACCTGCAGGGAGGTCACTTCACAGGCGGTGAAGCAGGCCTGCAGGTGTCTATTTTTCTCTCCCCCTCTCTGTCTTCTTCAGCTCTCTTGATTTCTCTCTGTCCTATCCGACAATAGTGACAGCAATAACAACAACAACAACAACAACAATAATAATAGCAACAAAGACAAACCACAAGGGCAACAAAAGGGGAAAAATAGCCTCCAGGAGCAGTGGATTTGTAGTGCAGGCACCGAGCCTCAGCAATAACCCTGGAGGTAAAATAATAATAACAACAATAATAAAATTATTTGTTAGTCATTTTTAGTGATTTAATAGATTATATGATCTTCTTATTTGATATTATTTTCCAATAATTTTATAGAGGAAGTAGTGGTTTACAGAACAGTTGTTGATACATGAATATGCTTTCCTTTTAAATTTAATTTCTTTTTCTTTTTTTTTTTTGCCTCCAGGGTTATCGCTGGGGCTCAGTTCTGTTACTAAAAAAACCACTGCTCCTGGAGGCCATTTAAAAAATTTTTTATTGGGTAGGACAGAGAGAAATTGAGAGAGGAGGGGAGACAGAGAGAAAGAGACAGACAGAGAGACATCTGTAGACCTGCTTTTCCTCTTGTGAAGTGACCCATCCTCCAGGTAGGGATCCAGGGAGCTTGAACCCAGATCCTTGAGTGGGTCTTTGCACTTCATACTATGTTATCTTAACTGGGTGCACGATCATCTGGTTCCTTTATTTTATTTATTTATTTATTTCTGGGGCTCAGTGCCCGTCCTACAAATCCACCACTATTAGTGGCCATTTTTTTTCCCTTTGTATTTTACTTACTAGGACAGAGAGAAATGGAGAGGGGAGGGGGGATTGAGACAGAGAGATACCTGCAGACCTGCTTCACTGCTTGTAAAGTGTCTCTGCTCAGTTGGGGAGCGGTGGCTCGAACCTGGGTCCTTGCGCACCTCCTCGCACGTGATACTAACAAAATGGGAGCATTCACATTGTCTGCTCACTAGGTCACTCAGACTGTTCAACGATTCCGTGTCATGCCTTACCGCTGTGATTTTGGGTCACTTTTCCTGCATGAGGCTTCAGTCTTGGCCCTGCACCTGTCATGTATCTCTGTGCTGCTATCTGATAGCTTCTTCCTGAGACCTGACCCAGCCCACACAGCAAATGACAAGCATCTTTCTATAATTTTCCCATCATCCTCAAGAACCTGGGCATGTATAAGATGTCCAGCTCTCAGCCTTTTCCAGCTGCAACACTCCATTCCAGAAACCCTCCACCCCTGGCAAACCAAGATAGTTGGTCACCCTGTGTTCTGGGTAACATTCACAGATATCTGTGAATTCTGGGTCAGCTGTTCACAGGTATTTTACATAAAGAATAATTGAAAACTGAGGTGAGCGATGGAAAGGGGCAAAGTTGCCTATGGTTGTTCCTTTAGATCTACCTAAGACTTTGCTTCTTCTTCTAGCGTTTGCCCTTCTTCCGTAGCCAGTCAAGACTTTTGAAGATACTGAACTGTTATGCTTTTGTCAGGAAAGACAATAACTGCATGGGATCTGGAACAAATGGCTGTGCTAAACGTACATAGCGGTTTGTAAAATGAGAATTTGAAGGACATTCTTTATTGGCAGAACGACTACAAAAATGCCAGGGACATTGCTTAGTGTTCAACCTTTGAAATACAGGTTTTTGTTTTTTTGTTTTTTTGTTTTGTTGTTGTTGTTGTTGTTTCTTGCCTCCAGGGTTACCACTGGGGCTCAGTGCCTGCACTGCAAATCCAGGGCTCCTGGCGGCCGGCCATCTTTTTTCCATTGTTGTTGTTGTTGGATAGGACAGAGAAAATGAGAGAGGAGGGGAAGACAGAGAGGGACAGAGAAAGACAGACACCTGCAGACCTGCTTCTCCGTTTGTAAAGTGACCTCCTTGCAAGTGGGGAGCTGGGGGCTCAGAATGGAAGAACTTTGAAACAGCTAAATTAGATGCATCAAGATCATTCAGAATAGACGTCACACATCTACTAAGTGGGGTACCCCCGATTTAAAATGTGCTCTCTTCTGTCAAAGATATAATTTGAACCTGCTTGGCTGATTGATTCTCTTGCCTTCAGCAGAAGTGAGAGAGAGAGACAGGGAGGTGGGACAGTGCGGTGGGAGGATGAGGAAGAAGACATCATAACTAACTTCTGAATATTCCTTCAGACTGCAGTCTCCGCTAGGTAAGCTTATGGTATTCTATTTACCTTCGTGTTCTCTGCATAGCCCCATGTATTTATATTTCATTAGCCAACCAACCAAACAAGTATGAAACAGAGAGGCTGGTAGGAGAGGCAGAGAGTTCTTTGTACCATACTCTGCTGTGCGGATGTGGGAGCGATCTGGCTGCAACATCTGTCACCCCACTCACTGTTCGCCAGGGTTGATTTGGCTGATCTGGCTGGCTAGGCGGGTGTCCCCTTCCTCTCTCACCGCTCTGTATGTGACCCTCCCGAAGCTGTGAAGAGGACGACCTTCCCTGAATAGAGACAGGCCGGTCTTTGGTGGAGGGCTTAGGAGTAGCTGCGCTCGTCTGCTAGGAGCTCCCTATAAAAGGTGCACACTCTGCTGTGCGCTGAAGACATTTCCACTTCGGGAAATTAGCAGCCAGCATGAAGCGGCAGCTTAGGTTGCTACCAGTGACGCGCCGTTCAGAAAAAGATTCCACTTTAGGATCCACGTGAGCACTTCGTGCTGTTCCAAATGGCTTTCTTTAAAACCATTCCCCTCTTTCAGTAAAATCTCACAGTCTCACCTCTTCGCCTTCAGAAGATTCATCTGGGCAACAAATGGTACCTGACCTGGTGATGTCGCTAAAACGAACCGTTTCTGTACATAGTGTGGGTCTGTTAGAAGTAGTATTTCATTCAACAGGTCTGTAGAGGAGAAAAAATGTGCAGTCACAGATGCAGGCCTCAACTCGAAAGAGCCCTGTTCACCTGACCTGTGGAGACTCTGCGTAGAAGGACATTCCTGCTCTCTTCATGGCACATTTGTTCATTCAGTTTGGCCTTGACATGCTATTCTTTCTTAAAACTTTTAAATAGATTTTATTTGTTTTGTTTTAGTGAAAGAAAGAGATACACACACCCCAGAGCACTGTTCTGCTTTGGTTCATGGCGGTACCCGAGATTGAACCTGGGCTTTTGGACACTCAGGCATGGGAGTCTTTTTGCATAACCATTATGCCATCTTCCCTGTCCGTTCTCAAGATTTGTAACCTGAGAATAAGGATAGTAAGGATAGCTGCGTAGTGTGCCGAGTGCATGCCCCAGGATCTCTGGGAAGAGATTCATAGTTAATGCTAACCATACCTCAGGAGGCAAAAACTATTATCGTCCTAATCTGACTTGTGGGAACTGAGGCTTGCAGAGGTGAGTTTACAAAGTCCAAGTTTGTAAGTTCAGTAAATGGTGGAGCTGAGAGTTTTGAATCTTTGTGACCTGCCTGTAACCTGTAGTCTTCATATTTATGCTCTGTGCTCCCTCCTCCCGTCATTTCCGGGAATCAGGCAGTAGCCAATAACTACTACGCTGAGTAAGACAGCACGTTACTTCACTGCCATTCAAGCACTGCGATGACAGAGGTCAGTTCAGCCAGCCCCTTGAGGAGAGTAGGAAAGTCTGTTTCCTGACAGGCACCCTTTGTTCCTTTGATCATGGCCTGTACTCCCTCTCCAGTTTGATGTTGCCAGCTAAGTTATGTAATTCCATTCTGCCCACCCCTGTTTTCTGACTGTCCCGATAATGTCATAATTCCCTGATTTCATCTTTTCTTTCAGATTTCATAAGTCATAATTTTCGTTTTTTTTCCCTCCACCTAGTTGAGTTTTGCTCATATCAGAATATCTTTCTACAGATCCAGGGAACATTGTTGACACACAATTTTGAAACAGATTATCTCCCTCCCCCTCTCTTCCCTTTCTCCCCATCTCCTCTCCCTCTCCTCTCCCTCTCCCCCTCCCTTTCTCCCACACTATCACCTTCTCCTCCCCTCCCCCCTGTCCCCATCCTCTTCCCTCCCCCTCTTTTCCCCTTTTCCCCTCCCTTCTCCCCTCTCCTCTCTCTGTCTCTTCTCTCTCCCCACTCCCCCCTTTACCAAGGGCTATAAGAATTAAAACACGCAGCGGGTTAAGCCCAGGTGGCGCAAAGCACAAGGACCGGCGTAAGGATCCCAGTTCAAGCCCGGCTCCCCACCTGCAGGGGAGTCGCTTCACAGGCGGTGAAGCAGGTCTGCAGGTGTCTGTCTTTCTCTCCCGCCTCTGTCTTCCCCTCCTCTCTCCATTTCTCTCTGTCCTATCCAACAACAACAACAATAATAACTACAACAATAAAGCAACAAGGGCAACAAAAGGGAATAAATAAATATTTTTAAAAAATGAATTAAAACAATCCTTGCTGAGATTGCTGTAGTTCTTGTGTAAACAACTGACAGGAAGATACATCGTTTATTTATCTTGGTATCCAGATAGGGAGCAAAAATGCACTGCCAAATTTATTTCCTAAACAAAGGAGACGAAACAGACACATGCCAGAGAGTTCAGGGACATGGGGATGCCTTGTGTATGACTCTAATAAAAAACATGTTTTTCTTTTAAAATCTTCCACAAGTGAGGTGGGAACCAGGGAGCAGAGGGAGAGCAAAAGATGTCTGCATTTGGGGAAAACAGAAGAAACAAGAAGCATGTGAGTGAGAGGCACTGATAAGCTGCAGTGTGCTAAGGCCACTTATCAGATGTCAGAAGTCATACCCCACTGCTCTGAAATTGCCTTTTTATGTTGCATTTCTTGAAGGTGATCTCAGAGTGCAACCACCAGTGTTCTTTTGGGAAAGAGGACAAAACACACACACACACACACACACACACACACACACACAAGAATAAATACAGTAGTCACAGCATAGGCCATGATTTCTTCCTATTCACACTTTCTCAGAATCGTTGACGTGAACTTTTTTTCTTGACAAAGACATGAGACTGGCCACTTATTTCCTGGATGTTGACTGTCTTTCTTCTTTCCCCCATTGCTGGTTGCTAGGCTGGTCTCCTCTTGTGGAAGTGACATACTTGAGTATCATTCAGAATGTCGATACCTGCTTCCTGGCTCCTGCTTCAACCTTAACAGTCCTATCTGAGAAATTCTTGCCTTCTCTCCTTTGCAAAAGTAATCCCAGTAACTCTTCTGAGCTTATTAATTCCACTCCCCCTTCTGCCTGATGAGGATATTTTGCAGGACAACTGGGACTCAGAATGAGGAATATAAAGTCGGAACTCTGCTTTTTGGAGTTGTTACTCAGAGGGTGAGCAATCTGGAGTTATTCCCTGACTGACCTTGTCACCTCTGATTGTGTTCCCTCTGCAGCTCCATTGTCAAATGCCTCTGGGTGCCACAAACTGCTTCTGTAATGGAGGCATCTGGCTGTGGTAATGGGCACAGTCCTGTTTGGATGCCATGCTTTATCGTACTCCCCCCCACCCCCGCCATAGCCTGAATACAGGTGCTGTCTGTGGAAGCTGAGAGTTCCTGTATTACATCTGGACACACTTTAGAGCTAAACGCCTGTGAGCTCCTAGTCTTACTGCTTGCACCTCCTTACAATTAATTCCCTTGTGGCCTTATGGCCCTTCAAACCTGAGCTCTCCTTTGTTTATTGATCAGAAGGGAGGCGACCTTGATAGAAAAGCACTGGTCTTTGGCAAGCAGCGAAGGTCTATAGAAGAGATTGCAAGCTCTTAGCTATGAGTTTATCCTGGGCTTGGTTGGCAGGCTGATCTATTCCCTGCTCTGCCTGTGAGCTGACATCAGATCCTCTTCCAGAAGGAACTCAGCTCCCAGTGGAAAGGTGGAAGAAGTGATGAGTGAACCTTTGACCGGTTGTGAGCATGTGCCCCACACAGGATTCCTCTTTGATTTGCTCAAGCCCTTCTGCATTGTTCAGTCTACTTTTCTGAGCTAAACCAGGCAAAGAGAAAGATGATTAAGTCTCAGTAGAGGCATGAAATGGCCTGAAGCTAAAGAGGAAAAAGTTTAGGGTGGACGTTTTGAAAGATGAAAAAAGTCAGAACCACTAAATAAGAACTAGAAGTCCAGTCACTGCAAGGAGCTGAGGAAAGATTAGATAAGATATTAACATTAATGAGGGAGAGTAAAGCTCTGGAGAATAAAGGAGGCTTGACTAAAAAAGGGGGGGGGGGAGAGCAAACCTCTATCAGACCCAGAGTACTTCCCTCCCTCCCATGGTGCAATCCCAGGTTCCTTGTTGTCTCACAAAGAATAGATTTCATTTATTCAACTTCACACACATGTCTTAGTCCCTACTTTATTCCAGGTGCCGAGCCAGCACCCCAGAGTAAATCAGAAATGGAAAGACAGAAATGTCACAGTCTTATGAGGAAGGGGGACAGAAACCAGAGTTGTGGAAAAGATAAGGAACCTTGCTGAATCGCTCCTTTTGTTTCTTAACCAGAAACATTAGTACTTTTTCTTAGATCACTTTATTGGGGGAGAGGAATGTTGATTTACAAGACTGTTGTCATAGATACCCGGTATTTCATCTCCCTAGAATAGGGGTCAGCACACCAGACCCCCCACCAACAGATCATCTTCCTCCACTACAGAACGCTGGGGACTCACCTTCTCTTCTCTACCCCCTTACTTGCTCTACTCAGAATTTCTTGAATCTGCTGCAATAGTTCACACTCAAAATTTTAACCTCGTGTTTCGCTTTTCCTTGTTTCCGTGGGTGAGTTCATGCAACACTCGTCTTTCCCCTTCTGGCTTATTTCGGTTAACACGATTCCTTCAGGTTCCAACCATGCTGGAAAAAGTGCAGAAGAGAAAACGTCAGCATTTCTTATAGCTAAGTAGTATGCCATGGTGTGCCACACAGGAGGTTCTGAGAATGGCTGAGCATTTTCTAGGAATGGAAAGGAAAGGCCAGCTTGCCTGGAGTGATAAGGAGCACAGAGGGCCTGCTGCTCTTTCAAGAGCTTTTCTTGGATAGGGGACAGATTGCTGCAAAGTCTTTTAGATTCTTTGTCTAGCTTTATTCTGTGGCCAGAATTGAGGGGCTCTCCAGCTGGAGTTGAGGCCAGAATGTGAGTATAACCTGTACTATAAGTCCATGGACTTAGACACCTTTTTTTTTTTTTTTTTGCCTCCAGGGTTATTGCTGGGGCTCGGTGCCTGCACTATGAATCCACTGCTCCTGGCGGCATCTTTTCCCCATTGATGTTCTTGTTGCTGCTGTTGTTGTTGGATAGGACAGAGAGAAATGGAGAGAGGAAGGGAAGACAGAGAGGGGAAGAGAAAGATAGACACCTGCAGACCTGCTTCACTGCTTGTGAAGCGACACCCCTACAGGTGGGGAGCTGGGGTCTCGAATCAGGATCCTTACACCGGTCCTTGCGCTTTGCGCCACGTGTGCTTAACTTGGTGCACTACTGCCCGACCAACCCCGTCCCCACCCCCAATATTCTTTTCTTTCTTTCTTTCTTTCTTTCTTTCTTTCTTTCTTTCTTTCTTTCTTTCTTTTTTTTTAAAGAATTTATTTATTTATTTATTTATGAGAAAGATAGGAGGAGAGAAAGAACCAGCCATCACTCTGGTACATGTGCTGCGGGGGATCGAACCCAGGACCTCATGCTTGAGTCTAGTGCCTTAGCCACTGCGCCACCTCCTGGACCATCCAATTTTCTTTTTAAAGGTCGGTCCTTTTTTTCTACAATAGAAACCTCCTTATCAGCTGTTAATTTGCTAAGAAAAAATACCCATGAATGACTAATTTCATATTTTTATTTTCTCTTTTATGCTTTCCCATCATTTCTTAAGTGGGACTTAGACATAAAAAAACTAATAAAACAATGCGTTGCACTTATTTTTTGTCTTCACTGGTTTAGGATTCTGAGGGCAAGGTTGTTCCTGGAGAAACCCTCATACTTGTTATTGCAAACTAACACCTATAAGGACAAATGGGAATGGAAAAAGTAAGAGGCGTATTTCTCCTTGAAATTAGGGGAAAGCCTCCCTTCTCCTATCTTTGTGCTGAAGTTTTATTTGCCTCAGACAGTCTGTACATATAAATACTTTCTCTTGTCTCCTTGAAATGTATTTTCAGATACTAAATAAGTCTTGAGTCAGTTTTGTGAGCCAGGGCTGCCGTTCCCCCAGCACCTGGAGCTGCACCTGGAGCTGTCCTCTGGGGTAAGCACGGCGAGACACAGCCTCTCTGTCTCCTGGTTTCTCTGGGAGAAGGGACTGACTTAAGTGGGTACCT
Organism: Erinaceus europaeus; assembly: GCF_950295315.1. Taxonomy (NCBI): domain Eukaryota; kingdom Metazoa; phylum Chordata; class Mammalia; order Eulipotyphla; family Erinaceidae; genus Erinaceus; species Erinaceus europaeus. The sequence goes on along the minus strand of NC_080183.1, from coordinate 13,949,170 downwards.
TGTTTCAGGTAGTAAAACAATTTTTTTTTTGGTCATAAAGGTTCCCTTTTAGTTTTTGGATAAAGGCACTTAACTAGTATACATGGCACTTAGTCACCCCATCCCTAGGTAGTTTGGCTGAACTCTGGAAAATGGCATTTTTGCCCTCTGATGTGAAGGACTAGTTTGGCTTATCTTGAAGACGTGTGTATTGGAAGTGTTGCTAAGAGCAGTGATTGCTTATGACTGTCCGTGAATTACACTTTGGATTAATGCTTATTCAGTAATAAAACTGTTTTCTGTTCCTGCTCCCTTTGAGGAGAGGATTTCGGGGTCGCCTTTTTGACTATGTCTCCCGCAGGGAGGAACCCATGTCACCTGTGCTTTCCCTGAGCCACACACGGGTGTTCCGGAAGCCAGCACGGGGAGAAGCGGAAGCTGCCCCTTCTTGCTTGCCATGCGGTGCCTCCTTTGAGCTCTGTGGGCAGGTGGAGTACCAGCCCTTTCACATTCTCCCGGGTGGAACAAACACTGTTTGCTCTCAGAAGTTCTCAGCGAGGCTTTCATTTTAAATTCATAAAAGTTATCAACCAACTTCCAACAATTGTTTAATAAAAGCAATCAGCCAGCCAAAAATATAATGGCTTTCATGTCAAAATATGGTTGAGACAGCTGCTAAGCGGGCCGTTGGCAGCCCCTGGGCCATATGCTGTGAGTCCCTGGCATATGCACAGCCGGGCACAACAGCACAGAGCATATTGGGAGCAATAAGCCCAACCCCCCACTTTCTCCCCTCTCCCCCAGCCACTTCCCTCACTCCAGAGAAAGTGACAGCAGGGGGGTTCTCTGGAGTAAATCCCTCCAGTCAAGATTCACAAAACTCATTTATTAGGCAGAGATCTAATCTGGCAAATGGATGCAGAAAGCCCAGCTCCTTTGCTGGTTTGGATAAAAATCCATGCCAAAAAAAAAGAGAAGAAATTGAAGAAGAAGAAAGAAAAAAAACTGCCACTACAAAACAACTAACTCAACGGCACTCAAGGAAATTAAACCATGATTATAGACTTTTCTTTTATCTCTCTGTGTCTTCCAGTCTTCGCATGGGCACAGGAAGTCTTTGGAAGTTCCTTGTCCTTGTGAAGACAGTCTTATTTTCTGCAGCATTCATTGGCTCAGCCGTGCAGCTGTTGCCCTGCCGTGCTTCTCAGGAGATGTTCCCGTGATCGAGCTGCTGCTGGTGGTCCCATGCGCCTCTCGCTGTCACTGGGAATTTAAATTCTTCTAGATACCTGCTAATTTTAATCATAGGAGTTGGAGAAAGACAAAACTCTCAATTTTTCCAGCAAGAAAGCATGTATTTTCATTAAGAAATATGTTTGGTTTGAGAATAAAGCATGGGAAAATCATTTTTGCTTTGTTTTGTTTACCGAGAGCATTTTCATTCCCAAAGATGGCATAGTTTGGAAACGTTGAAAAGCAGCGTCTTTTGCTTGCTTGTTTGTTTTGTCTCAGAGCATTCATGCTGTGCGTCTCCTCAAGGACACATGCTAGAGGAGGCTGCTCTCTACCCAAGTTTTCTGGCCATTTGATGTGCCAGCAAAACCTTCTTCTAGAGCTAAGGAAATACGTGGTGATTATTTATTTATTTATTTATTTATACTATAATCGAATATTTTCCCCTATAGCACATTAAATAGCATGGACTCATGGCCGAGAGTTCAAGAACTGCCCTTGAAAAGGAGGCAGCATGTACCAAGGAGCCCCAGAGAGTCTCCAAACGTCAGCTCACTCTTCAAGGCTCTCACTTTCCCCAAAGACAGTTTAGTTGACCTGCAAGGAATCCGTCCTTTGGGGTCTTCTGGGAGCTCCCCCACTTAGCATGATTTGGTAGGCAGATTCAACAGTCTCCAACACACAATGGTGCTCATGGCCAAGATTTGTCCCTAGAGGAGCACTGGCAAGGGGGAAAGGCAAGAGGGGGTAGAGAGCTGGTGGAAGACGGGCCTGGAGCCAGACTAGACTGTTCGAATTCCCTCAGCAGCAAGCAGTCACAGCACACATGAAATGTGCATCAGGGAAGCAGAGCTGAGTGTCTGAATCGAGAGCCGATCATGAAGACATGACACTGTCTGCCTGACGTGGTGAAACTCCAGATGCCTAGCATAAAAGCAGATGCTCTGAATATACTCTCTTTGCCCAGAGAGCTGAGGCACAGTGGGCCATTCTGATCAGTTCTGGACACTGTGGACTTTTCTGAGGCTTCTGAGCTGTCAATCAGCCTTGCAGCTGCCTCTCCAAGGATCACCGTCTCGGATCCACAGTCTGCCTTCTGCTCGGGCGCCGCTAAGGGCTGATCAACCCCGTCTTCTTTCCCACCTCCTGCACTGCAGGGGTGTCGCACCACATGGTTGATGTTCATGGGAAGGTGGTGGGAAAGGAGCCTGGCTTGGAGGTCTGGGGCAGTGAGGATTCTGAGACGGGCAGCACAGTGAAGCCCAGCTAGCTGGCATTTTAGATTTGGTGATAATGTGCATTTGACCGGGTATGCCACTGCCCAACCTGACCCTCTGCCTTTCAGACTTGGACAGATGTTCCTCCCCTTTATTTCTTTTCCTCTAGGGCTTCACAGGGGCTTCACACATGACTATTTCACCACTGTAGGCAGACTCCTTTTTCTTTTTTTTTTTTCTACATAGAGGGAGAAATAAGTGGAGAGAAAGAAAGAGGAGAGACTCCATTCCACCAGTCCACCACTCATGAAGTTTCCCCTTCCCTTGGTGTTCCCGTGTGGTGGCCAGAGGCTCAAATTCTGGTCCTCACACATGGTTAAGTGTGCGACTTATTGGGTGGCTTATCTTATGAGCATTCTGTAGTACTTTCACGTTTCAGATATGAAATTTGGTATATGATTTTTATGGCTAACATAGCCAGTGTTTGAAGCTTGTGAATCAGCATGAATCCGGCATGAAGCCCAGCCAGTCTATCTTGGCGTTACTCTCGATCGCACTCTGTCATTTCACAAACATCTCATAAAAACTGCAGCAAAGGTGGGCGCGAGGAATCACATCATTGCAAGACTGGCCAGCTCCTCATGGGGCGTGAGCGCTTCCACACTACGATCATCCTCTCTGGCATTATGCTATTCCACTGCAGAATACTGTGCCCCAGTATGGTTCCGTAGCCCCCATGTCCACTTGGTCGATTCCAAATTATATTCCTCCATGAGGATCATTTCTGGAACCATCCGTTCCACCCCGGTTCCATGGCTGCCAGTTCTTAGCAACATCGCCCCTCCAGATATTCGTCGGGATGCGGCATCATCTAAGTTCATTTCCCACGTCTACGCTCGACCGGACCTGCCAATATACGCGGATATCTTGGCCCACCCTGTTCAACGCTTGACATCTCGTCACCCAATCTGGTCCCCTACGCCTACACTGAACTTCTCTGTTCCAGTCTCTTGGAAACAGAGCTGGCAGTCAGCTGAGGTCAAGAACAAACACCTCATCACAGACCCCTGCAAGTGTCAACCCGGCTTTGACCTAGCACGTTATGATTGGGCCCTCCTCAATCGCTATCGAACAGGCCATGGCCGGTGCGCTGCTATGTTCCATTGCTGGGGAGCCAGAGACGACCCGAACTGCCCCTGCGGCTCCAGACAGACTATGACCCACATAGTCAACGACTGCCACCTCTCCAGATACAAAGGAAGTCTCGAAACTTTACATCAGGCTCAACCTGATGCTGTTGACTGGCTACGGAAGAAGGGCAAACGCTAGAAGAAGAAGCAAAAGTTGGAAAAATGTTGTAGGAGGCAGGATTTTCTTTTATTAGAAATCTATAGTAAACCCACATGACCTGCAGGCTAGGAAGTATGTGAAAAAATACCTGAATAAACTGATAGTCCTAATGATCTCTGGGTTGAGAATCTCATTCTACCATTTTTGATGTGTATGCTTGAGATTAGATAATGCCTGAGTCTGCTGAAGAGAACACAAGGATGACAGGAGATGTGGTCAGTACCCTCTAGATGTTTGCCATCTGTTAGGCCCCCGAGATACACTGTGAGCCAGCAAATGGATTCGTGACATTACAGACATTCCACTTCTAGAGCTACAAGGGACAGGTATTGAGTGACTCTAATGAGTAACTCACCATGAGTCATAGCCAATGAATTAAACTCTGCTTGCTTATTAGACTTGTTTTTAACTTTTTTTTTGCCTCCAGGGTTATTGCTGGGGCTCAGTGCCTGCATCATGAATCCACTGCTCCTGGAGGCCATTTCCCCCCCTTTTGTTGCCCTTGTTGTTGTAGCTTTGTTGTGGTTATTATTGTTGCTGATGTCGTTTGTTGTTGGATAGAAGGAGAGAAATGGAGAGAGGAGGGGAAGACAGAGGGGGGAGAGAAAGACAGACACCAGCAGACCTGCTTCACCGCCTGTGAAGCAACTCCCCTGCAGGTGGGGAGCCGGGGACTAGAACCGGGATCCTTACGCTGGTCCTTGTGCTTTGTGCCACGTGCGCTTAACCCACTGTGCTACAGCCCGACCCTCCAGCTTTTTTTTCAATTTGTGATTAGCAGTAGCTTACAAGTTTGTAAGATTCCGGTATACAGTTCCACACCACACCCACCACCAAAGCTCTGTATCCCCAACCCCTACCTTCCAGAGACAGAGAGACAGACAGAGACAGACAGAGTTCTCATAACTCTTGGGAACAGTTATTTGCTTCTTCTTCTTTTTTCCCCCAAGTTCATGTGTATCACACCTCTAGATTCCACATATGAATGAAACCCCTTGGTAGTTGTCTTTCATCTGTTATTTTGCTAAGCATCGTTACCACAAGTTTCATCCACTTTGTCCCAAAGAACACAATATCATCTTTTTTTAATTTTTAATTTCAAAGTAGTATTTCCTGGAATATATGTATCCTCTAACTTCTTTAGCCCGTCATCTGCTGTTGGGCACTGAGGCTGCTTCCACTTGTTGGCTGTTGCGAACACTGCAGCTACGAACATAGGGAGCCTGTGTCCCTTCAGATGACTGCTTGTGTGTCCTTTAGATAAATGCCTAAGGGTGGTATTGCTGGGTCATTCAAAAAGTAATGAATCCATTTCAATTTGTTGAAGGACTCTCCACACTGCCTTCCGCAGGGGCTGCACCCGTCTGCATTCCCACAAGCATGTAGCTGTGCTCTTTCGTCTCCATAACCTCACCAACACCTGTCATGTCCTGATTTTCTGATGGAAGTCATCCTCTTCGATGTGAGATGGCATCTCAGTGTAGCTGTTTAATTACTTAATGAATGAATTTCTTTCATGTGTGACTGATAGTAGGTCACAATGTTGTAAGGTTATAATGTTTAGTTCCACACCCACCACCAGAGCTTTGTGTCCCCGGGCCTCCCGAAGATAACCACCATAATTTGCGCTAGTCTTATAGTTTGCTTTCTATTTTTTAAAAAATGTTTTTTAAATATACATATTTATTATTGGATAGAGACTGAGAAATTGGGAGGGGAGGGGGAGATAGAGAGACACCTGCAGTCCTGCTTCCAGTCACGACACTTTCCCGCTGCAGGTGGGGACCAGGGGCTTGAACCTGGGTCCTTATGCATTGTGATGCTAGTTTTTAACCAGGTGCACCCCTGCCAGACCCTTTTTTTTTTTTCCATAGACTTGTTTTTTAAAATCTTCATTATAGTTTGAGGTCATGAGTCAACAAATTAAACTGGCATTCTTGGGAAAAGAGAATCTTTTACAAAATGTTTTGTTTATTTTAATACTATATATATATGGAGAGGGGTGGGGGGAGAGAGAGGGGATTACTGCTCAGCTCTGGCTTACTGTGGTGGTGCTGTGGATTGAACCTACACATTGCAGTGATAAAGTTGTAGGGTAGGGTGGGGAGCAGGTACCCACTCTCTTAGAGAAGCCCCAGTGGGCTGCTGGGTGCCAAGGGAAAGCAGGCAGCTAGGTCAAGTGCAGTGTTACGGCTCTTTGGGTGAGTCCCAAAGGGCTTCCCAGAACTCAGTCTGTCATGGTAGCCAGTGCAGAACAATCTAACTCCCTGAGTCAGGTAAAATGATCTTTATTCACCGAGAAGGAAGCAGGAGAGATGCCTAGTAGAACAGATGCCATAGATTGTAACCTTGGCTTCCCTAGGCAGACCTACCTGGGAATAGGCCATTCTCTCCTGCCATGTCCCAGTGGTTGGCCAGCAGTGATTGGTTGCTTCAGGATGCCTCATTTGCATAGGGGCCCATCCCAGCCCATGCCATAACAGTAGTTTTTCTCCTGAACAGGGTGTTCAGGAGACCCTGTGGTCAGCGCCTCTGTCTGACCATAACCTGCCCCTAACATTGACCCTGGCAGAAAACAGTGCAGTTACAAATCTCCCATTCTCACAAATCGTACAATGTCTCTCCTTTTCTCTTCATGTCTATATTTCAAATTCATTCATTCTACCAAACAAGTTGAGGCAGAAATGTTAGTTTGAGTGGACTCATATATCAGTAGTGTTCTATGACAAAAGTGATCAGGTACAGATCATAACTACCCCCCCAAAAAAAGGGAGGATTAAAACTATACCAAAAAGAGAAAGCCAGAGTGCCCAGCACACAGTAGGTGCTCAGCAGATGGCAACTCCTTTTCCAGCCAGAGTGCCTAGCACACAGTAGGTGCTCAGCAGATGGCAACTCCCTTTCCAGCCAGAGTGCCTAGCACACAGTAGGTACTCAGCAGATGGCAACTCCTTTTCCAGCCAGCCAGCAGCAGTTTATTCTCTCTCTCAATATTTATATTGCCCTTTCTTTCCCTTTAGTTAGGAAAACACAAAGGAAAAAAACAATTTAAAAACTCATACCACAAACTGTGTGATGTTTAGCTTCTGCAGAGGTGTGAAGAAGTCCTGCTGTTAAAACTGGAGCTGGAGTCTTTCCTTGGGTGGAAGCCCAGAAAACGTTAGATAAGCCCAGGTGAAGACTCTCCCTGACTAATGATAGCATTGACGTGTGCGTATTTGTGCGTGTGTTTATGGGTGTGAACGTGTACATCTAGGTCTGGAACCATTTTGGCAGGAAGTAAAGACCAACAGAGAGGAATTAATTCAGTGTTAGACAGCAAAATGGGCTGACACATCTCACAGAACCCAGAGTGAGATTTTTCTGCTTTGCCTTCTGTTGGGTTTTCAGAAAAGTCATGACATATTTTTGCATAGAAAAAAATAACATCATGACTTTCCTGACAGCCCAATATAGAGACTGGAGCTAACCATCTTTAAATTTCCCAACATGGAAATGCACAATCCAGTTAAACTTTTTGAGCTCAGCAGACATGTCATGACCAGTTCTTTAGCCAAAGTAGAGACCAAGATTTAATTACTCAAGACACGCAGACTTTGAGAATTTGAATGATTGCTAGCTCACTGAAGACCAGTGCAGTTGGGCATGTCCACAGAAGAAGAAGTTGTTTGTGACTGAACAGACTTCTTTAAATTTTTTATTAGCAATTTAATATTGATTTACAAAATTATAAGATAACGGGTATAATTCTACTCCATTCCCACCACCAGAGTTCTGTGTCCCCATCCCTTCTATGGGGACAGTAGTTCTCCATAGAAGTAGTTCTCCATAGAAGACAGCAGTAGTTCTCCCAAGGTCACAGATACTGGCTTACTATCTGTCTGTCTGTTTGTCTATCTATCTTTGCCCATTTTTTTCCCCTATGGTCCTGCCTTCTCTTCCTTTCTAAGTCATGCCTACACCTATTATTACTTTCGAGTGAATGTTCTTCCTCTGTAGGTCCTGATGAAATTGAAACTGTGGTTCAGAGCCCTCTACTCACCTTCCGCTAACATTTCTCCCATTCTGAGAGTGTGGACCAAAGTTCTTTATGGGGTGCAGAAGGTGAGGATCTGGCTTCTCTAAGTGCGCCTCTGCTGGACATGGGTGTTTTGAGGTCGATCCATACCCTCAGCCTGCTTCTACCTTTCCCTACTGAGATAGGACTCTGGAGAGGTGAGGTTCTAAGACTCACTAGTGAGGTCATCTGCCCAGGGAGTTTGGGATAGGATCATGGTAGCATCTGTAACTTGGTGGCTATGGCTTAGTGTGTCTCTGAAGAAATCCTGGTTATATTTTGTTGAGTTTCCAGGTGGTTTTTCATCATTTTTTCTAGTTTGTCAGAAAAATGATCCAGAATCCAGGCTTCCTTAAAAATGCTTCCTTCCCCTCGCTTTCTGTCAGTTACATCTACCATTTTAACAACTGTAATTATTTGGTAGGATAAAAAGCTTCAGCAACAAATGTTCCAGTTCAATTCTTTGCCTGTAATAGATGGGGTAAGGTTAAGCTTGAGGGTAGTTTGCTGCCCCTCCAGCCCTTTTAGAAAAAGCTGACTTCAAACAGAAGAGCTGCAAGCTGAACTCTGTGTGGTGGGCACACTCGTGCTTGGCCTTCTCCTTCCTGCCGGGGAAGAGCAGAGGCTTGTGAGGAGCCACCACTAGCCTTAGTGCTGACACCCCCCCCCCCCCCCCCCCCCCGCTACAAGGCCAGGAGCATGGCAGGAGAGTGCATCTTGGCCCTGACGTGCATCTTGCCTTGGGAGTCCATCCTCACCAGCTTCGCTTGGCAGAGGACAATTCTTTTCTTTTTTTTCCTCTCATGACACAGATTGCCTCCATACAGTCAGCAGGAGTTCCCGTCTGCTTTGTTCTCTCAGATATTAGGAATCTGAAGAGAGACAAAATAGCACAGAAAAAAGCCAAAGCCTCCTTCCCTGGTGAAGGGCAAACAGTGGATATATGACTAGAAGGCCCCATTTACTGACCAAATCCCCACCACACGGGTCACGTCTAAGGCCAGCATGACGAGCAGGCACCTTCTCTGATGGTTTTATTTCAGGCTAAATATCATTCCCTTGATCTTGCAGCTGGGAAATACAGCTCCAATGTGTACACTGATACCTGAACATAAAAAAAAAAAAAACACCTTTCATTAAAAGCTAGTAATGAGCGGCATAACAGAAGTATGTTCGGGCTGATTTAGACAGTGAGTGTGTGTGTGCCTGGAGCTTGCACTGTCCTGAGAGCACCTTGAATAGTTGAGGGCAGAATGAGCCTCTGGCTTGGATGGGGGTAGAGAGAGATAAATAGGGAGAAGGGAGCAGAATGGGGAACCCCGGGAGCAGCCAGTTAACTTTATTCCTCTGTTGTTATTCGAGTTGACAGTGAAATGGAAGGCACAGACACTGCCTGGTGCACAGCACGCTCTCAGTGTTAACTGTTCTTATTTATAGTTACGGCTGATTCGGGACTGGGCCTGCCATTTTGGAAACAGACCTATATTCTCCCTGCTCTGAAGCTTTAGTGCTTTGATCAGACAATCAAGGCCTCTGAAAATCATTCTCGCTTCCTTTTCCTTTTCCTCCTGTTGTTCTACCATTTTCTCCTTTCATTTCTCTTTAGTACTTTGCTTAAGGGAGGGAATCTAAAGAATCTTTTAAAAAAATTCTTTTATTTTTATTTATTTTCCCTTTTGTTGCCCTTGTTTTTTTATATTTAAATTGTAGAAACAATTTGTTTCTTTCTGTTTTTTTTTTTTTTTAATTTTGTAATTTTTGTTATCTTTATTTATTGAATAGAGACAGCCAGAAATCAAGAGAGAAGGGGGTGACAGGGAAAGAGACAGAGAGACACCTGCAGCACTGCTTCACCACTTGCAAAGCTTTCTCCCTGCTGGTGAGGGCCAGGGGCTGGAGCCTGGGTTCTCGCACATAGTAATACATGTGTTCAACCAAGTGTGCCACCACCTGGCCCCCTTGTTGTTGTTTTTCCAAGTTCATGTGTATTATATCTATACTTTCCACATGTGAGTGAAACCATATGGTAGTTGTCTTATATCTTTTTTACTTACTTTGTTGGGCATCATCACCTCTAGTTCCATCCATGTTGTTTTGATTGCAGAGTAGTATTCCCTGAATAGAATATATAACTTCTGGAATACATAACTTCTTCAGCTACTCATCTGTTGATGGGTATTTAGGCGGCTTCTTTTTTTTAAAAATTAAATTAAATTAAATTAATAGAAAATAATGACAAAACCATAGGATAAGAGGGGCAAAATTCCATATCCAGAACCAGAGCTCCATATCCCATACCCTCTATTGGAAGCTTCCCTATTCTTTATCCCTCTGGGAGCATGGACCAAGGATCATTATGGGGAGCAGAAGGTGGGAGGTCTGGCTTCTGTAATTGTTTCTCCACTGAACATGAGCATTGGCAGGTGAATCCATACTCCCAGCCTGTTTCTATCTTTCCCTAGTGGGGCAGGGCTGTGGAGAGATGTGGTTCCAGGACACACTGGTAAGGTCATCTGCCCAGGGAAGTCAGGTTGGCATCCTGGTAGCATCTACAACTTAATGTCTGAAAAGAATTAATATATAAAGAAGAACAACTTGTTTAATAATCTGGAACTTAAAGGAAAGAATATAGCAGATGAGATGTGGGGTTTCATTTTGGAAAAAGTTAGTAGGTCTATTTTAGGTATATTCCAAGGGACCCATGATTTTACTAATTTTTGCCTGAGCCAGACAGCTAATATGCAGATGGTCCAACGGTATTATCAGAGGAGATGGTGGCTGGGTTGGAAATAGGACTAGAAAGCTGGATCAGGGAAGAGAGTAGCTCCCAAATCTGGGAAAAGTATATAAATACCATTAACTGGAAACCCCATTGATTTGATCTGGGGCTTTAACCCCCAGAATACCGGCCTGCTCTGGTTTATGGTGGTGTTGGGGATTGAACCTGGGACTTTGGAGCCTCAGGCATGAGAGTCTGTTTGCATAATCATTATGCTGTCTACCTCTGCCCCGCCCTTTGGCTATTGTGAATAATGCAGCTATGAACCTAGGGGTACGTATGTTCTTTCAAATTAATGTTTGTGTGTCCTTCGGATAAACGTGTAAGAGAGGTATTGCTGGATCATAATGTAATTCCATTTCTGTTTGTTGAAGGACTCTCCATATAGTCTTCCACAGGGGCTGAACCAGCTTGTTAAATGTATATTGTTAATGTAGAGACATATATCTATTTATAAGTATATACGTGTGTATATGTGAACACATGGAACACATAGGTATTTACATACAAACATATAAAGATTTACATTGACACTATTCTTACAGCTGAACCTAGAAGACTGCACGGACCTCTAACAGAAATGGTTTCTCTTGTTATGTATCTACTTAACTATGTGACTGACAGACAGACAGACCGTGCGATGGTTTCAGTCTTTTTTACCGAGGAATTTCCCATCAGTCAGCGCCACTGAAAATAATTACAATTTCATTTAAATAAATGGTTACCATCCCAAAGCTAACAAAGGGTGGAATTAAATCCAGTTCTGACTTCTCCTTTAGTTTGCAAGGAGCTGTTTCCACTGGTGTCCAGCACCCTGGAAACTCTCATTTGCTCAGGAAGTCATTAGACTCCAGCTATCAGCTAATGAGGCAGGCAGTGTTTGGAAGCAGCCCGGACTACTTCAGCATAGCCAAGTTAAAATAAGGCAAATTAGTAGTGGAATCAATTTGGTTTAAACTGTGAAGAGAGCGGAAAAACGATTCCCCTGGAAAGTTGGATCAGGTTAAATTGCTGCATTGGGGCATTAGGGGAAGGTTTCAACTTGGAGGAGAAAAATGTTACTTTTAATGAATTTCATCCTGTAGAAGGCAGTACACTTTAACTGTTTCGGAAACTCATTGCTACTTATGGAACAGAAAGGAGATGCTCGGAGAGGTAACTGTACAGTGTTCCCTGATTAGAGATAATAAATTGATATCCAAACAGACATTTGAAGGAGAGAAAAGGGGACAGTAACAATTACACTAGTAGTGGACAGAATTGGGGGTATGTGACCTTTCACCACCAAATGACTTTGGGAAGGGTGTTGAAAACACGATGCATCTCTCCCACAATACTCATGAGAACTAGAAATCTGTCACTTCAGCAACTTTTGAAGGGAGAAACGGGAATAAAATTCAACCTAAGTTTTTTTTTTTTTTTTTTTTTTTTTGGCCTCCAGGGTTATCACTGGGGCTCGGTGCCTGCACTGTGAATCCACTGCTCCTGGAGGCCATTTTTCTGATTTTGTTTTTGCTATTGCATAGGACAGAGAGAAAGTGAGAGAGGAGGAGAAGGCAGAGAGGAGGAGAGACCTGCAGACCTGCTTCACTGATTGCTGAATGACCCCCCTGTAGGGGGCTTGAACCAGGATCCTTATGCAGGGCCTTGCACTTCCTGCCATGTGCGTTCAACCTGCTGTGCTGCCACCCCAGCCCCTCGACTTAACTTTTTTTAAAAAAGAGTTTATTTATATATTCATGAGAAAGATAGGAGAGAGAGAAAGAACCAGACATCACTCTGGTACATATGCTGCCAGGGATTGAACTCAGCACATGTTGAGAGCCCAGTGCTTTATCCACTGCGCCGCCTCCCAGATCACTCAACTTAAGTTCTGATTACATGACATTGACAGCAAGAAAACCAAGTTTCTTCCACTTTCTTCTTCCCCCTCCCACAACTGAATCCCAAATGTCTAGTTCCTCTCTTAAGGAAGTCATGGACCCATATTAAAAGAGACAAAAAAAAAAAATCAGATGTAGCGATTATTCAAACGCATTTGAATCTGACTCAGTGGATGTTTATTTCTTCAATTCAGAAAGGTGTTTTCTTATATTTGAATCATTTGGGTCAACAATGCCCAAGGTGTTGATTGAGCTTCTTGAACAGGAAATGAAAACTTCCCAGAATAAATGTCTCCTCTTTTTCCTGTGTTACTCTCTGAGATTGAGACAATGTTGAAACACTGCATAGAGATTTCCTCTTCCTTGCCAAAACCATCTTCAGAATGTCTGTTCTGTATCCAGGACTTGGTACTTTCTGTAGACTATGAATCCAGATATTTTTTCAGAAAGTGCATTTTTCTCAACTCTCATCATAAATGTTTCTGCATACCAAGTAGGGGTGCTAAATCCTAATGAGAGTCTGCCAGCTTTCACACTGATACTGACTCAGCAGAGAGTCTCAGAATTCCAGGACAGAGGGAAATAGCTGCATCAGAGTGGCTGCTCCATGCTCACAGGTGGGTGAAGACATTTCATCTCAGAGTGTTTAAAAGCAACATAAGTCCAGTGGTTACACTCTGTCTGGATCTTTCCTTGTAGTTTTTAATTACTTCTTGTCCTAAAACAGCCTCTTTTAAAAACTTGCAAAATATTTTTTTATTAAAAATTCATTAGTGATTTAATAGTGACTTAGAAGATCATAGGGGTATAATTCTATATAGTTCCCACCACCAAAGTTCTGTGTCCCATCCCTTCCATTGGAAACTGCAGTAGTTCTCCCAAGCTCACAGATATGTGCTGACTTTATGTGTATATCTGTCCATATCCACAGCTGTTTATTTTTTGTCCATTTAAAATATGTTTTTTACTTTTAAAGTTTTTATTTATAAAAAGGAAACAAATTTAAAATATTTTTTATTATCTTTATTTATTGGATAGAGACAGCAAGAAATTGAGAGGGTAGGGGTAATAGAGACACAGAGAGACACCTGCAGCCCTGCTTCACCACTCGTAAAGCTTTGGGGACCAGGGACTTGAACCTTGGTCCTTGCATATTGTATCATGTGTGCTCAACCAGGTGAGCCACTATCCAGCCCCTCCATTTTTTTTTCTACAGTCCTGTCTTCATTTCCTTTCTAAGTCACACCTGTTACTACTTCTGAGTATTTAAAAAAAAAATTTCTTCATCCCTTTCATGTAAGTGAAATAGTGTCTGATTTCCTCTGATGTTTCCCAGATCTGCTTCTTTTTTTTCAGTAATGGTATAAAAACAGAGATTCCTGATGAAGAAAGTTTTGGATCCTGCTAAATTTGGGGTTTTGAGCCCTCTGTCATCTACCCCTAACATTCCCCCCACCCCATTTGAAGTCTCTATAGACTGATAGCCATGCTGACTGAGTTCTGGAGCTGGCTTGCTCAGAGCTGACTTTTGGTCGTACTCTGTCTCCTTCCAGCTATACCACCGGGTGTTTGTTGGCTGTTCGTATAATGTGGAAGTGACATGCTGGCATAAAATACTTCAGCAGAAAAAGCGATGCACTTTATATCTCAATTCTTAATTTTAATCTTGTCTCTTCCCTCAAAATTTTAAATTATATTTATTTATTGACTAGAGACAGCCAGATATTGAGAGGGAAGGGGGAGACAGAGAGGAAGAGAGACAGACACCTGTAGCCCTACTTCACTGCTTGTGAAGCTTACCCCCTACAGGTGCAAGTTGGGGAACTGAACCCTGTTCCTTGTGCATTGTAAGGTGTGTGCTCAAACAGGTGTGCAGGTAGGTTTTAAGTAAACCAGTCAGGAGTTTTGTCTGTTCTGCTGCCTGCCTGCCCCTTTTCTGTTCCTCCCACACAAACCCTCCCTTCTCATATACATTTGTGTTCCCACATCTAAGTGTTATGCTGATCAGGACTGTCGCTGGGGCTTGGTGCCTGCACTATGAATTCACTGCTCCTGGAGGCCACCTTTTCTTTTGCGCTGCAGTTGTTATTGTTGCCGTTATGTCATTGTTCTTGTTGGATAGGACGGAGAGAAATTGTGGGGGAAGACAGAGAGGGGGAGAGGAAAATAGACACCTGAAGACCTGCTTCACCAATTGTGAAGTGACCCCCGCGCCCCAGGTGGGGAGAGGGACTGGGCTTGAACCGGGATCCTTGCACCAGTGCTTGACGCTATGTGTGCTTAACCTGGTGCACTCTTTGTTTTGAAAATTTTAATTATTTAAACCATTCTAGTAGTGCGGCGCAATCAGCCTTTGGGACTCTTAATTTGGATTTTTTTTTTTTTAATGACTAATAGTGAGAAGCATTTTTTCATGTGTTCCTTGACATTTTGTGGATTGCCTCATATTTTGCACACTATTTAAACGCTATTTGACTTTAAATATTTAGTTGTGAGAATTATTTATATACTCTGGATATTACTCTTAAATCAGATATGTGTATTGAATACATATATATTTCTCTGATTATGACTTACCTGTTAATTTATCAATAGTGTTCTTGACAGGCAAGAAGTTGATTTTGGAAGAGTATTTTGTAGTGATTTCTTCCCTGGTCAGTGCTATATACCTTTACTGGAATTTTTCTTTTGGCTGTATTCTTTTTTTTTTTTAATTTAATTTTTTATTTATTTTCCCTTTTGTTGCCCTTGTCTTTTTTATTGTTATTGTAGTTATTACTGTTGTTGTTATTGATGTGGTTGTTATTGGATAGGACGGAGAGAAATGGAGAGAGGAGGTGAAGACAGAAAGGAGGAGAGAAAGACAGACACCTGCAGACCTGCTTCACCTCCTGGGAAGCGACTCCCCTGCAGGTGGGGAGCCGGGGGCTCGAACCGGGATCCTTACGCTGGTCCTTGCGCTTTGCGCCACCTGCGCTTAACCCGCTGCACCACCGCCCGACTCCCTCTTTGTTTTCTTATTTCTGAGCACAGCTTAATTTTGTATATTGTACTTTAGCCTAATAAGAAAATTTAGGTGTTTTTTAAGTTTAATTCCTTCAACTTTGCTTTATCGTCTTTCTTGTTTTTTTTTTTTTTTTTTTTTTTACTCTTTTAAAAAATATTTACTTACTGCATAGAGACAGAGAGATTGAGGCGGAAGGGGGAGACAGAGAAGGAGAGAGAGAGAGAGAGAGAGACACCTGCACCGCTGCTTCACCACTTGTGAAGCTTCCCCCCTTCAGGTGGGATGAAGTCTTGAACCTGCGCCTTTGTGCATGGTGACGTGTGTGCTCAACTGAGTGGCCACCACCCAGCCCCTTTTCTTGTTCTTTTGAATACATTTGTTTGACTTGTACATATTTTATTTATGTATTTTATTAGACAGAGACAGAGAAGTTGAGAAAGAAGGGGGTAAAGAGAGGAAGAGAGATAGATGCCTGTAACACTGCTTCACTATTCATGAAGTTCCCACCCTGCAGGTGGGGAGTGGGGCTTTGAATCCAGTCTTTGTGCATAGAATCATTTGCACTCAACCTGGTGTGCAACTTCTATTGATTGTTTTTTAATGGGAGAGATACAGAGAGGAAGATAAGAGAAAGGCGAGAGCCCTGTTCAGCTCTGGCTGGTGCTGGGGATTGAACCTGGAACCTCAGTTTCAGGCATGAAAGTGTCTAGCCATTATGCTGTTTCCTCAATCTTTTTTTTTTTTTCTTGTTCTCTAGTTTTGCATTTTGATAAAGTTATTAATCATTTCCTTTTCTACTTATGTTTAACTTAGTTGTTTCTTGGTCTATTTCCCTTCATCATTTGCAATCCCATCATTCCTAAAATACATAAATGGCTATTTCTCTACTACTGCGCGGCATAAAGATATCAGACAAGTTCCATGACCAAGGCTAATCATTAAATTAGGATCAGAAGATACAGGGTATTTATATGTCCTGATGGTTTTTGTTTGTTACAAATCCTGGTTTATTTCTGGTTTTTTGGCATCACGAACAATTGTGCTCCTTACACTTAAGATGTGTGCCAGCTTGTACAGTACTTGTGTACTCTACAGCGCGCAATTTGTTAAACAGCGAACATTGCTTCTGCCTTCTTACCCTTCTCTTTCTTCTTCTACTCCCCCACCTCCACGCCCACCCCCACCCCCAGCATTGTTAAGCTCCAGCTTATGGTAATGTTGGGAATCCTCTTTCCTCTCTGTGTGCACAGTCATTGAATGCCTTTAACTCTCTCCTTCATGTAGCAAAATGTTATAGTTAAAAGCAGACTGTTAAAGCACACCTGGTTGAGCACACATGTTAAAATATGCAAGGACCTAGGTTTGAGCCCCTGGTCCTCACCTGCAGGGGGAAAGCTTTGAGTGGTGAAGCAGGGCTGCAGGTGTTTCTCTGTTTCTCTCTGTCTCTACCATCCCCCAAAATCAACTTCTGGCTGTCTCTATCCAATAAATAGAGATAATAAAAAATAAAGAAAAAAAGAAAATTGGGCTAGGGCGACCTTTCAGCAGCTTTGTGCATGTTATACATATTATCACGCCATAAAAATGCTGCTTTTGTTTTCCCGTTTCCTCTCAAGTCATAAGTTTTGCTGAGATAGTCTATTACTTTGAGTTTCACATGCTTGTTAGTTTCAGCTTTGCCGTGTGATTCTTATAGCTCAGGAATTCTTAATATTACAAATGCCTAATGACTCTATCATTATCCCTTCAACGTTTATTGCCTACTGCTGTTTTTTTTCCTTGTCCTCGTCCTTCCTCTGCCATCTGCTCTGTTCACTTACTTGATTAGAGTTCCCTCCTAAGTGTTTGCCTCAGTTGGAATCTGAATGATGTGCTCTCAGAATTCTTCATATATCTATAGTGATACTGCTTTATTCTGTCTGGGTGTAATCTTAATTGTATTATGATCCTTTTTTCTTTAACCAAATAGATACAATTCTGCTGTCCTCTGGCATCTAAAATTACAGGTGACACATTTAATGTTAGTGTTTGTGTTACTTTGGCAGGATTGTCACAACAAAAGCACGACAACTGAGTGACTTAAATGATAGAGATTTGTTTGCTCATATCCCAGAGGCTTGACGTCCAAGATCAAGTTTGTCAGCAGGCTGGATCTCTTTTGAGTCTTCTTCTGTCTCCTCACGACTTTCTCTGTGTACATGTGTGTCCTAATCTCCTCTTGTTATAATGACACCAGTCATGTAGTATTAGAATTTGTCTCACTGATGTCATCTTTTGTAACTTCCACGTTAAAGGTTTTATCTCCAGATTCATTCTGGAGAAAAATTCTGGGAAGAGGACATTCATGTATAAATTTGGGGTAACACCATTTGGGCCACAACACTTTTTTCTCTTGTAAATTTGCTCCCCCTCCTTTTCTCCTCACCACTTCTCTCTCTCTCTCTCTCCAGCCTTCCTTCCTATCACTCTGAAGTCATCCCTCTCACTCTACAGACTCAGATGTTCGGCCAGGAGCTTTTCTTCTCTTTCTCTCTTTTTCTTTCTCCCTTTCTTGCTCTTTCTTCCCCCCCCTTTTATTTTCTTTTTGTATTTTTGCTTGTCCTTTAGGTTGTCCCTTTGCTCAGACTGAAACCACCATGGCATGTCCATCTGTAAAGACTGTCTATCTCTAGGAACAATTCCTGTAGGTTTTGAAATACTTCTTCCAACTGATCATGTAGCTCACTAATTTAGTTTTCGACAATGACACTCATTTTCTCAGGTCAGTACAGTCACTTCATAAAGTTGACAGCTATGTTTTCTAGTTACAAGAAAATTAACTGTGCTACAATTGACACTTGGAGCTTATGTTATTGAATTTTGTTGGACTTATAGCTGTATCCTCCATGAATACTATCTGTTTTTGAAGGTACGTGATTGGAATTTTCCCTCCACTTACGGATTGCTAGACTCTCTCTCGGGTGGATTGTTAGCTTCCTTTGTCTGTGCTCTCCTCAGACTGGGTGCATGGGTAAAGCTAATGATTGCTTTGTGATGTGCCAAGCCCATGCCATGCTTAACCTAGCACACTATTGCCCGGCCCCTGCATTTGTGTTTTTGCAGAGTGCTTCTGTTGTGGACTTGTGCTTCTGAAGACAATTGAAACTCTGTGCTATTATCTGTGTGAAAGCAGGGATTGATGAAAAAAATCTTAAGGGATTTACCAGGGGACTTTATAGTAAGCCAGGAAAAAGGAAGAGAACACCCAATTTTCTGCTCTATATTCACACAGATACAAATCTAGCATTGAGATGATAAATCATAGTTTCACTTCCCTGGCAGTGGATTTTGACAACAGGGGTTCTCAAGAAAAACCTGTATTTAGGGGCCCAATTGTAGAGTGTCTGGTTGAGCACACATGTAAACGTGCTTACAGACTTGGGTTCAAGTCCCTGGTCCTCACCCGCGGGGGGACACTTAACAGGTGGTGAAGCAGGTCTGCAGGTGTCTCTCGCTCTCTTTCTTTTTCCCTTCCTCTCTCAAATTCTTTCTGTTGTATCAAATTAAAAAATAAATAAAAAAGAAACCCAGGTTCTAATGTCCTTGTCATCTTTGGAAACATTATGCACACTCTCTGAAGTCCATGTTTGTCCTGATAAGATGGAGGGAATACATACTGAATCTAATGAAATAATTATTATGTGACTAGCACCCAGTGGGCAATCAATAACACCTGCTATTGTTTTCATTTCCTTTTTATTGATGTGTTTACTGTTACATCAGTAAACTATAGTTCAGATTCTTGCCTGCAAGGAATGAAAATCAGAAGTCACATGATCAAGTCAAGAAAGGACCATTTTGTGAGGCGTAGAGCTGAAGAGTTTAGGAATGCGCTAGACTTTAGGAATAGCTGCTTTAGGATTCCTACAGTGCGACAAGGAGGTCTCTCCCTTCTTCTCTTGATATATAATTGCTTCATTCTCAGCGTCCATGCGGTGGAAAGATTGTGTGGGCGATCAGAACGTGTCACCCCAAATATGCCACTCTGATGCAAGGATTACTTTTATCTGAGCTGCGTTGAGAAAAAGCAAGTACAAGATGAACTTTTCACTGCCCGTCCACCTGCCTGAAAACCCCGTCCATTCACTTTATGAAGACCTTCCTGTCTCCCCCGCACTGCTTCCCATGCCATGCGGGGAGAGGGATGCAGACGCATGCAGAGGAATGCAGACTGGAGGCGGTGCCGAGGAAGAGCCGTACAAACACGCAAACACACGCGCCATTTAGCCACCGCTGACCATCATTTCCCCCACATGTTGGCTTTCTTGTCGTTTTCTGTCCGAAGAACCTCGAAGTTCCTTTCCCTGGCCCTTTCTCGTAAATTTAAATGTACTTGCTTTTCCCTTTGGGTCCAAGTGGCATAGTCATCTGTGCGCCTGGCGGTCTCCATTCTTTTCCAGGAAGCCTCCTGGTCCCACGGAAAGCTGTTTACACCAGAGACACTGCTGTGTCGTTCCTCTGTTACCCTGTCAGTTGTTGGTTTGTTGTACAGAGCCAGGCAGCAAGTCCCTACAGGGTAAAGGAGCGTTTTCCTCCCCTGCAGTTGTCTAAAGAGTCCCGAGCACCTTTCTCTCCCTAGGAGCGAGCTGAGAACCTCCCTGACCAGTGGGAGGACACTTGACCGCCCCGAACCGAACCATACACTAAATTCGGAGGGGGATTACCTTCAAAAGGTTTATTTCATTTCTATTTTATTTTTTCTTAAACGTTTCTTACCAGCTTTATTTATTTATTGGCTAGAGACATGCCAGAAATTGTGAGGGAAGGTGGGGATAGAGAGGGAGAGAGACAGACACCTACAGCCCTCCCTACACTCGGGGAACATTCCTTTCTTTCTTTTTATTTTTTCCAAGATTATTTTCACTATTGCATATGAAAGAGCAAAAGCAAAAGAGACACTTAGCTCTACCTGAGAGAAAGAGAACCACTCAGAGCACCACTGCAGTGCCTATGACAGCAGGGATCCAACTGGGCACTTCAGGCATGCAAGTCCCACGCTCTGCTCTCTCTCTTCTGCTCTACCATGAGCTGCCTCCCCCACTGTGGCTGGGGATGGAGCCCCACAGTGACTGTGCCGGCTGAGAGAGGGGCAGAGATGCCCACAGGAGGGGAATGGATGCAGGGCAGGCAGGTGGGCAGGCAGACAGGTAGGCAGTGTCCAGCTACTTCAGAAAGAGAAAAGGCGAGAAGTCTTTACCGGCTGAAACTGCTCGTTCTTCTACTGTTTGCCACAGAGGGTGGAGGGATCACTTCCTAATGACCACCAGCCATATCCAAGCCATATCCCAGATGAAGGACCAGGGCCTGCCATTTTCCATTTCCACTTAGGACACAGGACTGCCATCGTGTGTCATAGTGACAGGTGTAGGGGGGAGGTGGGTGGCTCTCACTTCCCTGCTCCACTCCAGCGTAGGGACACACAGCTGTCCCCAGAACACAGGCTGGGAGGATTCGTGGATTCCGACCAGATATAATTGGGACCAGATTGTGGGAGTGCAAGTTTCGGTTCGAGTCAAGTTAACTGTTTTATTTCACGTCCCATTTTTCAAACCGCTTCTCTCCAGCCCTCTCGCTTTCTCTAAATTACATGCCTCATTGTATTTGAGTTTCTCCTGCTCCTGACAGCTCCATGGCTTCCAATTTTGCTTCTGCTGCTTTGATTATCATTCCTGATTTGGTTGTTGATGAGACATGTGGTTTTCTTCAATTAGCTCTGTCACTCTTAGAAATGTGTGTGTCTCGCAAGTGTCCTAATTAAAGTCAGGAGGAAGGGGGTGGCATTACAGGCAATTATAACAGTACCTCCCCCCCCCCCCACTGCTCTTTCCTCATCATCGGGGCTCATTCTTCTGTATCTCCATTTTGCAAGCACACCGAGCAGCCTCTCTCTTTAAAATCCCATTAATTTTTTTTCTTCCCCAGAACACGATATGCAGCTGTGTCAGTCAGTGTGTCATACATTGGCTCCCAGGAAGCCCCATAGCTCATGGCTCTCATTTTGTTTTATGAAACCTCTCTGTCAGCTTCTACCATATTTTGAATTCACCCCGAGACAGAAGGCCACCCTCATCGCCAGCGTTGTCCTGGAGTCTCCTCTTGTCTGGGGTTCAGTTTGCTCCAACTCTGTGCTGTCAACACTCAGAGGAGTGTCTGGGTCTACTAAATGGGCCAGGCAGAGTGCTGGGAGCTGAGACTTGGCAGTGACAAGCCAGCTCCACAACGAGGAGGACAATGTGGGAATGTGCGAAGGGACCGGATTCCAGAGCCCAAAGAAACAAGAGTTTAAATGCCTGTGTTGCCACATGCTAGTGATTTGGCCTTGGGTAAATCACTTAGCTGGCTTTGTCATCTGTTAAAGTTATGCTAATAATACTTACCTTGCAGGGTTGTTGTGAAGACTGGGAGGTAATGTATGCAAAGTAGCTAGCTGAATGCCTGCTATACCTCAATAAATGGGAACTATAATTATTACCATGAATAAGATATGGCGTACTTAAAGAACTCACCGTCTACTCACAGAGAGAGAAGAGTAAATTAACTTTTATAATCTATTGTTCCATGTGGAATAATGGAAAGCTGTAGGTGGTAATGGAGTAGGTCCCTGGGGCTCTACCTGCTGGCTCTCCCACCACGTCTCTGTCCCACTTCTTACCCCATCGCCCCTCCCACCCACAGTTTGCTCCCCACCCAACCTGTCCTCCTTTCTGCCCTTTGTCCTTCCTCCCAGCTTTCCCTTCCTGCAGAGCACTTCTGATGGCTCTTCATTGGCCAGCTCTTTCTCACCCTCCAGGGTTCCCTTTGAATGTCCTGCACTAAAGAGCTTAGCATGGTCCCTTCTAAAGTGCGCCATCCTCTCACCCCTGTCAGTCCAATCCAGTTCTACTCACCTAAGAGAAGTCTGCAGTTACAGGGCTTGTTGGCCCATGATGTTCATTTCTGTCACCTCCCACCAGAGGCGAATGCAGGAGACTAGGGAGCTTGTCGGGTTTGGTTTGGCTTTGCTACCTGGTTCCGTTGTTGACACTAGGGTGCAGTTTCTCATCTGCCAGTGATCGGTGTCTGTCAAACACTCTCTCTCCCAAACCTCGGTCTTTTTTCTCCATCACATAGCGGGACTCCATTACCTTCTCCTTCCCCAGAGTCCTTTGCTTTGGTGGAATAGACTCCACCCAGTTCAAGCTTTGCTCTTGCTGTCCTGGTTTCTCAAGTTCTGCCTATAAGAAGAAGTGAGATCATCCAGTACTCATCTTTCCCTCTTTCTGTCTCTACCCCCAAATAAATGAAGAGCTATTTTAAAAAACAGTCAAATAAGTGACCTCGATGAAAAGTAGACTTGGGTAATATATTGAAGGCTCAGTTGGTATCTTTTTTTTTTTTCATTAGAAAAACAATTCATAGTGAAAGAACAAAGCGTTCGCTTGTACTGCACCAAACGTGTAGCTGTAAGACTTGCAGTCAGCTTCCTGTCAGGCGGCTAACTAAGACTTTCTTTCTGGAGAGACCGAGAGAGGAGGCTGACTTTCAGTGTAGCGCAGGCTGGGCTCACACCTGGGTCACATGTAGGGCCAAGCAGTACACTGTCCCGGTGAGCCGTGTTGCCTGCCCAAGACTTTCTGTTTTCATTGGTGCTTCTAAGGCTTCTCACCTTCCAGCCAGAGTTTGAATTTGCCTTTAGAGAGATATTCAGGCTTCACAGTTAGCTCTCTCAGTCTCAATCCAAAAGGGAGCCTGAAGACTTGCTTCAACTGAAGTTTTATCTTTACATACGTACACTGAAGTAGAGCTCCTGGGCCGGCAGTGTGTTTTGTTCATTTGATTTAAGGGAGTTTGAGTCGGGACACATGACCAGCAGGAAAGTCGTGCTTCACATAAACATCAGTTCACACGAATGTGATACAGCGATAAGGGCTGTCAGAGTGTTTATCCATGAGGTGGCCGTGGCAGAGAACACTGAAGCTTGACTAGGACAAAGGGAGTGAGACAGATAGCCAGTTCTTCTTCTAGCATTTGCCCTTCTTCCGTAGCCAGTCAACAGCATCAGGTTGATAGCCAGTGAGAAACAGAGACAGAACTACAGACCTCTTATAGAAGACTGCTAGGGTCTGGACATGGAACGTGACACAGTCACACAGGTCATAAAGACTTCCGGGGCGGAGTCAAAACTGGGAGGCCATTGCTAATTCCCTTCGAGGTTCCTGCCAGAGAATACGAGGGCTGGTATATGACACTCAGGGAATAGATCCACACTCTCCAAATGATTCTCAAAACGGGAGTCTTTTTATGACCTCTTTGAGGATTATTTAATATCTACCTTTTTGACACTATCAACATATGTCAGATAGTGACTCAGGAAATAAAATAACAAGCATTCTACTATATATTCATATTGGATTAGATCATGATCAACAAAAAAAATTACGGATTTAACAGCATATGCTTGCTCAAATACTTAGCTATCTATTGGCTGAAAACTCAGACCTGCCTGATAAAACATGCACAATAATTTAATTTAATTAGAAGCACACATCTCCAGAAATGAAAAAAAAGCACAACAAAAATATGAACATACTAAGATAAAAATGTTGCAGTGATTATCAGATTCTTCTTCACAGTAAATCTGCGAGGTTCTCATAACGCAAAGAGCACAAACTGAAACAAGCTTCTTCATCTTCCTCTTTTCTTATTCTGATGGTTATACTTCTTTTTTAATTTTTATTTTTTTTCATTTTGTTGCCCTTGTTGTTTATCATTGTTGTTATTATTGTTGTTGTCGTTGTTGGTTAGGACAGAGAGAAATGGAGAGAGGAGGGGAAGACAGAGAGGGGGAGAGAAAGACAGACACCTGCAGACCTGCTTCACCACCTGTGAAGCGACTCCCCTGCAGGCAGGGAGCTGGGGCTCGAACCGGGATCCTGATGCGTTTAACCCGCTGTGCCACCACTCGGCTCCCTGATGGTTATACTTCTCCCTAATATTATTTCCATTCTCCTGATTCTTGAAGAAGAATTTGAAGGATATATTCATTTATCTTAAGCGAGAAACAGAATGGGAGAGACGAGAACACCAGTGTGTCATAAGCTCACATGTGATGTCGGGGATCAAACCTGGAGCCTCGTGCAGGCAGGGATGCACTCTGACTGCCAAGCTGCCTACTTGGCCTCTACTTTTCTTTCTGTTTTTATTCTAATCCTTACTTTGATTCCTTTCCACAGGTATCTACCTTTTAGATCCACAGTAAATGTACTGTATACTTTCATTCTCACCCTGTGCTTGTGATTATCTTATTAGATTCAATTGGAAAAAAAAAAAGTACTATTGCCCTAAGGGCAAGTTGGAATACTACATGATCTCACTTATAGGTTGATCTTAAGAAACAAGAAAGGAAAGGCTCTGGCCACGGTCTATGGTGGCAAAGCCAAGGACTGGGGGGGAGGGAAGCAGAAGGGAGGGATACCATCATTGGATCTAGTGATTGTTGGGTACCCCATACGTGATGGTGAAGGAGGACTTAAGTTGGTGAAGGGAGTGGCATGCGGACACCTATCATGGAAAGATGAGAAATGGTAACCATGTGATAGCAGCTGTGTTGTGAATCATTATTTCTCTCATGAAAGAATAATACTAAGAAAGAAAAGCAGTAGTCTTCTAGACTGGGCAACATGGCGCGGATGTGAGTTGCTGGCCACTATGAGTTCAAATGGATTCTTTTCAGTCTGACTATTTATATTTCTCTTCTCTGCTTTTCTAAAAAGGATGGCTTTCATTTCTCATGAAGCTTTTGTCTCATATTGAAAATGTATTTCTGGGGGTCGGGCGGTGGCGCAGTGGGTTAAGCGCACATGGCGCAAAGCGCAGGGACCGGTGTAAGGATCCCGGTTCGAGCCCCCGGCTCCCCACCTGCAGGGGAGTCGCTTCACGGGCGGTGAAGCAGGTCTGCAGGTGTCTATCTTTCTCTCCCCTCTCTCTGTCTTCCCCTCCTCTCTCCATTTCTCTCTGTCCTATCCAACAACAAAAGCAACGTCAACAACGGCAATAATAACCGCAACGAGGCTGCAATAACTAGGGCAACAAAAAGGGGGAAAAATGGCCTCCAGGAGCGGTGGATTCATGGTGCAGGCACCGAGCCCAGCAATAACCCTGGAGGAAAAAAAAAAAAGAAAGAAAATGTATTTCTTTAACTTACAATAAAATATATCTAGTACTTGTTGGAAAGGGTAATAAAGCAAGTCATTCTTTCAGATTTTCTTCCTTCTTCATAAAATCCCAGGTTACATGGTGATTGAGGGATTCTGTCATTGGTGAGGGCTGGACTTGCCTCACTTTTGGAGAGTGGTCTGGATGAAGCAGCCTCCCTTAGCTGTTTCAGTGAGACTTATTTCTGTCCAAGTGTGTAACATGTCCTTGCACTGGGAGCTCCATTGACTTTCTGCAGACGGACACTCATATTAAAATGGGCAGCTTTCTGCTCATGGGCCTGAAATAAAGCCATCGCCTCATTTCCTGGTTGTAGCTCAATCAGTGTTCCCTGTTTTTCTAAGAACTTTGGAATACCTCCATCAGAAAGTCACCATGGGACTGAAACATGGAATTGGCTAGTCATCAGTTTTTACTGCCCAGTGGAACATGAAACCGGAATGTTTTGAGAGGGGGCTTCTTCATAAAGTCTCTGGGGAGAGGCTCTTGTCCCCTTGAGAGGGACAGTGGAGGCTGAAACTCTGGGGAGAGAAGTCTTGCTCCCCATGTGCTCATCGCCGTGCGCATAGCTTCCTGCACCAGCGGACCGTCCCACTGCTCAATCTCAGGTTCCAGGGCGCCGCACTTCATCCAGCAACAGTCCGTCCACAGCGTGCTCGAAATGTTTTCGTTTGATGTCTGGAAGTTACTAGGAGCACGGTCTGTTACACGCAAGACACATTTGGGGTGATAAAAAATGAATAAGGCCACCTGGTGAGCTTTCCCTCTCAACTAGACCTTGAGCTCCTTTCTGCTCCATTTAGTCAAGGCTGGGGCCGGATGCCACTTGCCAAGTGCGGTTATTTCTGTGTATCTGTCTTTCTCCCTCCCTTTCTCTTTCTCTCCCTTTTTTCCTTCCTTCCTGCTTTTCCCTTTCTTTCCTTCCATCCCTCCTTCCTTCTCCCTCCCTTTCTTCCTTTCCCCCTCTCCCTTTCCTTCTCTTTCTCTCTCCCTCTCCCTTTCCTTCCTTTCTCTTCCC